>NW_016816111.1:98996-185133 GCF_001698545.2 Rhinopithecus bieti
AAGGAAGGAAGGAAGGAAGGAAGGAAGGAAGGAAGGAAGGAAGGAAGGAAGGAAGGAAGGAAGGAAGGAACAGTGTTATCAAAATTGCTGATTGGGAGGCTGGCTGCAGTGGCCCATGCCGGTAATCCTAGGACTTCAAGAGGCTGAGATAGGTGAATTGCTTGAGCTCAGGAGTTCGAGACCAGCCTGGGCAGCATGGCAAAACCCCATCTCTAGAAGAAGAAAAAAAAAAAAAAACAGGCATGGTGGTGTGCACTTGTAGTCCCACCTACTTTGGGGGGCTGGGGTGGGAGGAATCGCCTGAGCTCAGGAAGTTGAGGCTGCAGTGAACCAGGATTGTGTCACTGCACTCTAGCCTGGGTGACAAAGTTCCTTTCTCAGAAAAAAACAAAAAACCCATTATTGATTAAATGGTTGACATTGACGTGTACCATAGAAAATGGGTCAATACAATATTTACCTGTTTTTAAAGGATCCTTTGTAGTATAGGTAAACAAATTATTGTTTGTAAACTGTCAATAAGTGTAGGAGGGAAAAGGGAGGTGTTTTAAGTCAGATTGGCTAGTATAGTCACAGCTGCTGAAGGTGTCTTTATTCATGGATGCTCAGTACAGCAGTTGCTAGTTTGATATAGCCAACTTCCAGGAGGCATTAAAAAATTATGACTAGACACAGGAGGGAAGGCATACAGATAGATTTCTCTTTGCATAGGAAAGTAGGCCATATAATTTAAATCTCTTTCTGTATCATATCCTTTTTTACTGTCTTCGGAGTCCTTTTCACTACCTGAAATTCACTTACTTACTTTGTTTTGTCTCCCTGCACTAAAACGAGCTGTTAGAACAGGAGCCCCATTCATGCCCCGCGCCGTATCCCTAGTGTCCGTAGCACAACACCTGAACCAGGAAAGGTGCTCAGAACATGCTTCATGCGTGAGTGCTAAATAAGCCTCTCTTCTCCTGTCTCCTCACCTGAGGTCAGGAGTTCCAGACTAGCCTGCCCGACACAGTGAAACCCCGTCTCTATTAAAACTACAAAAAAAAAAAAAAAAAAAAAAAAAAAAAATAAAATAAAATAAAAAAAATAGCCGGGTGTAGTGGCACACACCTGTAGTCACAACTATTTGGGAGACTGAGTCAGGAGAATCACTTGAACCTAGGAGGCGGAGGTTGCAGTGAGCAGAGATCGTGCCATTGGATTCCAGTCAGGGCAACAAGAGCGAAACTACCTCTCAAAAAAAAAAAGAAAAAAAATACATTTGAGGTCAATTCCAGAAATACAGAAATGCCTTATATATTTGTGTGGTTTCTCGATGCTTTGAGGTTGAATTTAGCAACAGTATGATTCATAGTTGTTAGTTGTTGTTTATTGATACAAGGCAGTTCCTCATTTTGACAGTTGCCTTTTCTTTTTTCCCTAAATCACTAGCTCTCAAGCTTTTGAATCTCCCAAAATGTCCCAAATCCCAGGCCACACCTCTGCCATACCTCTCAAATTAGAATCTCTGGGAGGGCCTCAGGTGCCGAGGGGGCACTGACAGCAGTGTGCTGGGAGCTGCTGGTTCCCTGTCAGGCTTTAATCAGTTGAAGGGCTCTTCCTCCACTCTCTCCTCAACTCATGGCCCTTAGTAGTGTCTTTTCATGGAGTTATAGGCAGCCATGTGACACTCCAACTTGGAGCACCTTGGAGATTGATATTACACATCAAATTAATCTCCTCCTGCTGACTTCTAATGGAAAGCTTAGTCCAGCTTGTGATGGGATAACCAGAGCCCCTCCTGCCAGTCCACTCCGTGACCTACTTCTCCAGGTACAGTGAGGGCATGAAGTCATTCATTCTGCTAGTTTTTTTTTTTTTTTTTTTAATTGGGACAGAGTCTCACCCTATCACCCAGGCTGGAGTGCAGTGGCGTGATTTCGGCTCACTACAACCTCTGCCTCTCGGGTTCAAGCAATTCTCCTGTCTCAGCCTCCTGAGTAGCTGTGACTACAGGCGCGTGCCACCACATCCAGCTAATTTTTGTATTTTTAGTAGAGATGGGGTTTCATCATGTTGGCCAGGCTGGTCTCGAACTCCTGACCTCAGGTGATCCACCTGCCTCTGCCTCCCAAAGTGCAGGGATTACAGATGTGAGACACCGCACACAGCTCCTGCTAGATTATCGGTACAAAAGTAATGTATGTCCATTCATGATAGTTGGGAAAATGCAAAAAATAGAAATAGTAAAAGAAGAAAAAGATGCTGCAATCTTAACTATAACATACAAAGACAACTGTTGTTCACATGTTAGTCTATTTATTTTTATTTTTATTTATATTTTTGGAGACAGTGTCTTGCTGTTGCCCAGGCTGGAACATTGTGGCACAATCATGGCCTATGCAGCCTCGAACTCCCAGGTTCAAACAATCCTTCCACCTCAGCCTCGCCTAGTAGCTGAAAGTACAGGCACACACCACACCCAGCCAAGTGTTTGATTTTTAGTAGAGACGAGATCTTCCTATGTTGGCCAGACTGGTCTGGAACTCCTGGCCTCAAGTGATCCTCCTCCTGTGGCCTTGCAAAGTGCTGGGATTATAGGACTGAGCCATCATGCCTGGCCACATGTTGGTGTAGTTCCTTTTGGACTTTTTCCCAAGCATTTTCTTTTTCACACTGTGAATGCAACTTTGCATTCCTGCTTTCTGTCTTGTGACATTGAAACAGAAGCATTTTCTGTGGTTCCTACACAGCCTTGTAAACACTTAACAGCTGCACATAGTATTCCTCTGGGTGAAGATCCCTAAGTCATCCTTTCCCTGACATTGGACTGTCAGTCACTCCTCATGTTCACACTGAACAGCCCACAGATTTTAGTGACAGGGCCCTGGCTGCATAGACTGACCACTGGCAATTGGGATCCACCAAGTTGTGCAATTTTGTTGTAGCCGTCTGTCTGGGGGCAAAGCATGCAGGTTCTTAATCTGGAGAGGAACTGAAGGCCAGGACAAGACCCACATCCCCAAAAGGCAGTTGTGCTGACAGATCTGAATCATAGGTCTGAAAACAAAGCTGATCTAACATTTTATATTATACAGATGGTACAACAGTATTATGGACATGTCATTCACAACCATGTGACGTTTTCAAAGCATATTTTCCAAAAAGTGTGTTCACATGCTCACTTTATGCGCTCGTGTGTGAGGGCCAGCCCTAAGCTTCCAGGGGCTTGCAGCTAGTAGCTAAGACCTTGTTTTTGTCGGGCCCCATTTAAGAGAGGCAGACATACCGACACCGTGTGGCGCTGGGTGTGGGGGAAGGTGGTGTTCAGGCAGGCAGTGCGGAGTGGTTGTAAACTATGGAGCTACTCTAGCCCTTCACTTGTCATCATCTCAGTTTGTGAGAGAGCATGAGGCCAATGGCAAGCCACTGGGGGGCCTAAACTAGGAGGGCAGGAGCAGTGACCTTGTTGCGCTTGGCCACAGAGGGTGCCTCTCGTTTCCATGAGAAATAGGACAATTATGCAGTCTGATTTTTTTGAAAAAAATCTAACTCTATGCATTTTCCATGTTGCTAGATACTTCGTTTTATTTATCAGTTCATTTATGTATGTATGTATGTATGTATTTATCTTTTGAGACGGAGTCTTGCTCTGTCGTCCAGGCTGGAGTACAATGGCGTGATTTCTGCTTACCGTAACCTCTACTTTCCAGGTTCAAGTGATTCTCCTGCCTCAGCCTCCAGAGTAGTTGGGATTATAGGTGTGCACCACCATGCCTAATTAATTTTTTATGTTTTCAGTAGAGATGGGTTTTCGCCATTTTGGCTAGGCTGGTCTCGAACTCTGGACCTCAGGTGATCCTGCCCACCTCAGCCTCCCAAAGTGTTGGGATTACAAGTGTGAGCCACTGCACCCTGCCTATTTATGTTTTTTTTAGAGTTGGGGTCTTGCTATGTCACCCAGGCTGGCTGGAGCGGTGTTGTGATTCTACCTCACTGTATCTTTGAACTCTTGGGCACAAGGGATCCTCCCATCTCAGCCTCTTGAGTAGTTTGGGACTACAGACACCTGCCACCGAGCCCAGCAACACTTAGTTTTAAAGGTTAAACCTTGGGCAGCTTACTTGTAAAATGGGCATAACCATAGTGCTTCTGTCCTGGGTTATTGTGTAAATTACATATGCTAATAATGTATGCACTTCACATACCACCTTACACACAGGAAATGCTCCAGAAGTGACCCTGTCACTGTAATTCTTATGATCAGACTTGCTTCAGATTTTCACCAGTGTAAATGATGCTGTGGTAAACTTCTTTGAACAGAAAGCTTGTTTTTTTCTGTTTTTAAGGATTTCTTCAATGTAGAATTCCCAGAAGTCAGATTAGTGGGAAAAGTGTATGAACATTCTGTTTCTTGAAGCATGACAAATGTTTTCCAAACAGACTATTTCCAAACAAATGCTTTACCCCCAGCAGTGGGGGAGGGTGCTCAGTTGATAGGCCCTGAGCCCACAGCAGGTGCTATAATTTTATAATTGATTATTTCCAATTTAATAGATGAAAATTATCAGAATACTCATTTTAAAAATGAGTTTCCTGTTTATAAGTATTACTCCAAGAAATTGTTGCAGGCATTTAACTTCTTTGAAGTTCATGATTGAATTAAAAAAGAGATAAATGATTGTCTTTGTTGAAGTGCCTGCTCACCTCAGCTGGCACTGCCTGGGCTTCAGCACCCCTCCTCCCACTCTAACTCATCCCTGGAGAGCTGAGGGTGGCTCAGGGTGAGGCTACAGGTCCTCTTCTCCTTACTGCTGGTCCCCAGCCATGATGAGACCCCTGCCCCAGCACTCCGCCCAGAGAAGGATAGGCTGTAGCGTTGTTACTTTCACCGTGGACAGAAGCAGCAGGAACCTCAGGGACTCCTGAGGTAAATGGCAGTGAGAAAAAGCTGCTTAGTGTTTTGGCTAAACCCTTCCTTTCCCACCCAACAAGTTGGTGCTCTTATTGTAGGAGAGGGTTTAATAGCCCAAAGATAATGGCACAACTTGCTTTTTTATTTCTGACTGAGGATGGGATTTGACTCATGCAGACAAATGGATGGACTGCCTTTTGTCTCTGCTTTACCCTCCCCCATCTTTCACCAGCCCTGCACTGGGGCCTCAACATGGTCATTGTTGGGGCTCTGCCTTTTTTCACCCGGGATTTCAGCTTCCTTGTCTGTAAACTGAGGTAGCAGTACCAGTGTTGCAGAGTGGTAGTAGAGAAGTTATAGCCATTATTCGTTTTCACCAGAAACTAAACTTGGCCATTATCTGATGGATGTTTGAGCACCTACTCTGTGCCAGAAGCAAAGCTGACGTAGCGCCTGCTTTCCGCCCGCTAGGGCAGATGGCCAGCTGGAAGTAGTTGAACAGACTAGAACACGCAGCTACAGGGGATCAGGGTTGCAGTCTAGGTGCCGTCCAGCTGCCCTACGGTTCTGTGGTGGGCAGGTCTATGCACATCTACCCCCAGTGTCCAGGGGCCAAGGAAGGAGGCTGACAAATTCAGTTTCTTAGAAAGAAACAGGGACTTACGAGCAGAAGCCACGTCTCTCTCAGGCAGTGGTGAGACAACATGTCAGATCCCACACCATTACCCCCCAGAGCTAGGGCTTATATACCATAGGGAAAGGGTGGTTCAGAAGGAATGTGTGGAACATTTGAAGTACGATAACATTAAGGTAGTTTGACCTAAAGACAGAATTTAAGGTAAGTATGTGCTCTTACATAAAAACAATAAACACTGTAAACCTTTTTTTTTTTTTTTTTGAGACAGAGTTTTGCTCTTGTTGCCCAGGCTGGAGTGTAATGGTGCAGTCTCGGCTCATTGCAACCTCTGCCTCCCGGGTTCAAGCGATTCTCCTCCCTCAGCCTCCCAAGTAGCTGGGATTACAGGTGCCCACCACCATGCCTGGCTAATTTTGTATTTTTAGTAGAGACGGGGTTTCTCCATGTTGGTCAGGCAGGTCTCAAACTCCTGACCTCAGGTGATCCATCCGCCTCGGCCTCCCAAAGTGCTGGGATTATAGGCGTGAGTCACCGCGCTTGGCAAACTGTCAGTCTTGGAGGCCTTCCTGGAACTGGGATTAATCAGAAGCCAGCCTGGTGAATTAGCCTCTAAGATGGAGCTGCTTTGGTCTCCACATCCACTGAGTGCTCCCTGTGCGCCAAGGCCAGCTCCAGGTACCAAGGCATAAGTAGCAAATAAAATGGATGGACCCCCTGCTCTGTTGAACTCCCAGTCTGATGAGAAACAAAGCCAGGGGAGGTGCAGTGAGAAGGTCGCCTTAGAGCTGCTACTTAGGGATGAGGATGCGGTTCTCCTTCCCATTTGAGGACCATGAGCAGCACACAGAGTGTGAGGGAGCAGCAGTCAGGCAAAGGCTCGAGGCAGGAAGGAGCCTGCATGGCAGGTGCCCGGGGAGGATGGGAAGCAAGCAGAGCCCAGTGTTACTTGGCTAGCTGCTGTGTCACCCCAGTCTCTACCTCCACGGTCCCATGGCAGTCTCCCCTGGTGTGTCTGTGCTTCTGTCTCTTCTAAGGACGCTAGTTCTATTGACTCTAGGGCTCATCCTGCTCCAGTATGACCTCATCTTCACTAATTACATCTTCACTAATTACATCTGCAGCTATCCTGTTTACAAATAAGGTCATGTTCTTCATCCTACTTCCTATGGGCACCCAGTTCTGCCCTTAACCCCTGGTCAGAAGAAGGCACTGTAAGTGCTGAGTCCACATCATGTGGCAGCACCACACACCAGCTGGTTCAGGAACCAGATATCATACATAGGATCCCAATTAAATGTGTCCAGACTCCAGCCACTTCTCATACCCTTCATAGCTACTTTTCTGGCCCATGTTCTCTAGACCAGTCAAGTGGCATCACTGCCCCACTTAGACTCTCCAGAGCACCTCTGAGGGCTTCTGAACCCCCACCACTCTTTGGTCATGTGCCCTTGGGTGCCCTCTGCTGACACCAGCCTCAGAGCCTGTCCCCTGCTCTCAGAAGTGCCCATGCCCTTTTGCCAGCCCTTCCAGGGCTCTGTGCCAGCGCCTCCTGTCAGAGCATAGCCGAGCAGGCTCTCCTCTTCTCCACCCTGCCCTGCCCTGTTCCTCCTGTTTAGATTTGTTTATGGTCTTTCCTTATTGGAACACAAGCTCATGGGAACAGGGACTTTCCTCAGTCCTAGAGGAGGCCATGCTCGGTGTGGGTGTGCACATGTAAGTGACTGAGGGGGCAAAGCCCCTTTAGGGTGCTAGGAGCAAGCATGGGGCATAGGTCCTGAGTATTGGCTCTGAGTTCTCATCCTGCCCCTGGATGGCTGTGAGCCGCAGCCATTTACCCTCTCTGGGCCCCGGTGTCCCCATCAGTGGGAAAGGTTGGTAATGAAGAGCCAGACCTTCAGGGTCAGACTCCACCTGCCCCAGCTGGGTGGACTTGGGACAGTCACTGCACCCCTGGCCTCAGCCTGGAATGTAAGCAGGGCAGCACCCCTTTATGGACGGAGGGTTCCTCAAGAGGCAGTATTGCACAGGCGGTGGGTGATTTTCATATTGCTTCTTGTTTGTTCCCCACAACAACCCTGGGAGACGGTTCTCCATCCCCATTCTGCAGATGAGAAAACAGGCACTGAGAAGGTAATCACCTAGGCTGGAGGTCCCCAACCTCCGGGCCACAGACCCAAAGCTTCACCTCTATTTATAGCCGCTCCCCATCACTTACATTACTGTCTGAGCTCCGCCTCCTGTCAGATCAGCAGTGGCATTAGATTCTCATATGAGCGCAAAGCCTATCGTGAACTGCACATGTGAGGGATGTAGCTTGTATGCTCCTTATGAGAATCTAATGCCTGATGGTCTGTCAGTGTTTCCCATCACCCCCACATGGAACTGTGTAGTTGCAGGGAAACAAGCTCGGGGCTCCCACTGATTCTATATTATGGTGAGTTGTAGAATTATTTCATTCTATATTACAATGTAATAATAATGGAAATAAAGTGCACAATAAATGTAATGTGCTGGAACCATCCTGAAACCATCCCCTTCCCCACTCCTGGCTGTGGAAAAACTGTCTTCCACTAAACCAGTCTCTGGTGCCAGAAAGGTTGCGGACAGCTGACCTAGGCCAAGGTCACGCATTAAGAAGTGGCAGAGCCCAGATCTAAGCCCAGGCATGGACTCGAGGGCCCATGCTCTCCTCTGCCACACTGGGCTGCCCTCTCAGGCTGATGGCACTCTGCCTGGGGTCAGGCCCAGGTGGGAGAAGCACATAGGGCAGGGAGGAGGGGTTCCCTCTGGGCGAGTGTCAGAGAGGGAAGCGCGCTTCAGTTTTCCACACACAGAGTGTGCATTCAGAAGCTTTTCTGGGTGGAAGCACAAGAAAATGTGAACAGCTGTCTCCTCTGGGGAGAGCAGTGGGGCAGGATGAGAGGAGTGGCTCTCACTTCCTTTTATGCTGAAATATTTAAGAGTAAGTCGTGGGTATCCTCACATTCCTACCCTAAATACTTCAGTACACATCTTTTCCTGGAGAGTCATACACACAGCCACTGTCACACATACACTCACACACCTCACAAAATCGGAAATTAGTGGCATCATCTCACACTGAGGTCATGGTCATATTTTTCCAGTTGTCTGGAAGTGTCTTGCTGCTGATCAGCCTAATGTGAGGCCACCCCAGGACCTCAGGCTGAGTCTAGTCATCCTGTCCCTGCAGTCTGTGTCATGGCAGCACGTTCTCTATTCCTCGGGGCCAGCCTTCCTTCGGGGTGTCTGTCCCTGGCTTGCATCTGCCTGTCTGCTGCCTCTCACAGTGCTCAGACTGGCCCTCAACCTGAGCTTCCTGCGAATCAGAATCACGGCTAGAGTCTGGATTCTGTGCATATCAGCGTTTTGCTGGGACTGTCATGGGTGGGGATATGATGTCACCTGACAGGCAGCCCTCCCACCACTGATAGTGCCAGCGTTGGCCACAGCACAAAATGGCTTTGTGATTTGTCCCTGTGTTGTAAAGTCACATCCCCTTTGTGGCTGGACAGTGATCTGGCTGTGGTCATGCTTCATTGCATTTTTCATTATACACCTTTTTGGCTTTTGCACCACGTATTTATATTCCTGTTAAATATTACCTGGTGTAGGCTGGGTGGAGTGGCTCATGCCTGTAATCCCAGCACTTTGGGAGGCTGAGGCGGGTAGATCATGAGGTTAGGAGTTCAAGACCAACCCGGCCAACATAGTGAAATCCCGTCTCTCCTAAAAATACAAAAATTAGCTGGGTGTGGTGGTTCGTGCCTGTAGTCCCAGCTACTCAGGAGGCTGAGGCGGGAGGATCACTTGAACCTGGGAGGCGGAGATTGCAGTGAGCCGAGCCGAGACCACTCCATCGCACTCCAGCCTGGGTGACAGTGAGACTCCATCTCAAAAAAAAAAAAAAAAAAAAAAATTACCCGGTGTAATCTGAACTTAACTTTTTTATGATTTGCCTCATTAGACTAAAAGCAGCCTTCCTAGCCCCTCCCTGCAGGGAGGTAAAGTGAGGGCCCTGGAGGCTCTCCTGTGTTGAGAAGTGGTGGGAATGTCCTCAGTAGCCAAGATAATTGCTGATTCAGGAAGTGGCCCCTGGAACCACAGGATGCTGTCACCACATTGAGGAAGTGCTTCGCTGCTGTTCAATAATGAGGAAGGAACTTAGCGGGACTGGAGAACTGACCACTGGACAGTAGACGCTGACCCTGGGCTCAGCGCTGGCTCCCTAGCCCCTCCCTCGAAGTAGGCCAGCCCGACAGAAAGCAGCCCCAGGCCTGTTCCTTGGAGGCCTGGGAAGGGCCATGCTTTCTGTGTGTGAGGTGGAGGGTTGGGTGCCTGACAGAGCTTAACCCTCAGGTGGTCTGGTCTCTATGGATGGAGGACAGAGCACCAGCTCAGGACAGGGCTGGAATCGACAGGGAAGAGCCACCTGCATCCCGGCACTCCTGACCCCTTTGTAGGTCAGTTGCTTACCTCCTCCCACAGGCCCCACTGTCTTCATTTCACTGATGTGGGAGCAGAAGCTCAAAGAGATCAGGCTATCACATGGACTCCCGCTGCTGGTCAGTGGTGGAGACAAGATTCGTCCATCCAGTGCTCTTTCCACGATCTGATCTTCTCTTGGCTGACATGCACAGGGTGTGAGAAGTGGTGGCAGTGCTTGGGGCCACGTGGGGTCTTCTCATGCTCCCCAAGCCTGGCCACCTTTCATTTTTGCTGAGTTGTCATACATGCCTGTGTACCCAGCATTGCCAGACTAGGCCCAGGGACATACGAAGACCAGTACCTCACCCTGCCTTCCCCACAGGGTCTGTGACGCTCACATACCTGTGCAGTCATGCTGCCCACTGCACAGAGCCATTTGATGGTAGAATCCTGTCCCATGTGCTGTAAAATGTAAAAATACACTTGCGGGGTTTTGTTTTTTTTTTTTTGTTTTGTTTTGTTTTGTTTTTTTTGTGACAGTTTTGCTCTGTTGCCCAGACTGGAGTGCAGTGGTGCGATCTTGGCTTGCTGCAACCTCCACTTCCCTAGTTCAAGTGATTGTCATGCCTTAACCTCCTGAGTAGCTGGGACTACAGGCACGTGCCACCACACCTGGCTAAATTTCGTATGTTTAGTAGAGACAGGGTTTTGCCCTGGTTGGCCAGGCTGATCTCGAACTCCTGGCCTCAAGTGATCCACCCACCTCGGTCTCCCAAAGTGCTGTGACATCATTACAGGCATGAGCCACCACACCTAGCGTACATTTGGGTTTTTTGTAACTGCCGCTTTCTTTCTCTTTGACCTATCCATGCAGATTAGAGGAGGCTCTTTAATCAGCACTGTGTGGCTGGCAGATGCTGATTCCGTACTTTCTAGGAAAATTGCAAAATGTAGTTGATAAGAATCAATTTCCTGTTTTTCTACCAACTCGATTGCCTTCTTCCACAGTTACCTGAAAGTGGCCCACTGAAGCATCTTTATTAGAAAATCTTTCACCCTTTGTTTTAGGAGCACATTTGGGAAAGGATGTCTCTCCCTTAGCACAGAGTACAGGCACCCAGGCTCTGCGGGGCAGTCCCTGGAGCAGACAGGGTAGACATGAGTGGGAGAGACCCTTGTCTGCCTGAGTTGGGAGAGTTTTCTTGGTCTTCTTTTTAGATTGTATTTTGAGGGAAATGTTGGGCTTTTCTAGCCTTCCTACTCAGCCTCTCCCGCTTAGGGTTTTTCTCAGCCAGTGTGACAGACTGGAAAGGATAGAAACAAGGCCTACCTGTGGTTACAGTTCTTGGCCACAGCAAGTGAAGACTTGGAGCTCTTCCAGTGGGATTCATAATGCAAAAGGCCGCCTTCATGGGAGAAGGGCCATGCATTTGGTGCAACTTTAGTGATGAGCTTAAACGAACAATTCCCGTTCTTCCTTCCAGTGAGTGTCTGGGAAGAGAGCAACCTGCAACAATGAGTGAGTGGCACATCCCCCAGCACTTGCTTTTTCCCTTGGTCCCTGTGAGCTCTGAACCTTCAGATCCTTAGAGCAGAGCCAAAGCCAGGCTCAGGTGGTCAGAAGGGCCCATTCAGGCCTGTCTCACAACGACATCTGTGTTCACTGTCATGTGCATGGGCACAAGAGGCCCTTTGTGGAGCTGAGTTGCTGTCACCAAGGCAAGAATATCTCTGCTGGAATCCTCCCTCGAAGTTCAGACCCGCTGTGTGTAGCTCAGCTGATGTTCAGTGGTTGGTGGCTAAGAATTCTGCCATCTGCAGAACTGAAAGCTGTACATCCGTTTATGAAAACCACAACATTCGGGGAATACCCTTTGTCTTTAATTTCCACATTGATGTGGTGAGCTGTGATGTGGTGAGCCGGTATGTGCCAGCTGTGCATTATTGTAACAGTGTCAGTTATGGTAGACATAAACATGTACGTTCGCATTTGAAGCTAGTCTGGCCTTGCAGATGTGCTAGAAAGCTCAGAGGACAAAGGAGGCCTCACTTCTCCAGCAGGTCCAGTTCAGATTCCCGCGCCCGCTCTCCCCCTCCAACCTGGCTGTATCAGTCACTGTAGCTGTGCAACCCAGTACCAGCTTCCCTGCTAGGATAGGGCTTGTTTTCCAGAGCACGTTTTTCAGGGTGGGGTGGGATATGAGCCTTCTACTTGATTCATTTGTGGTTTCCATTTGGTAGTAAATGAAATGTGTCAGAAGTGCAATATTATAAAGCAAGGGTTTTGTGAACCAACCCTCAGAGATTCCTTATTAGGAAAGAGGCTGGGAACAGGTGGCTGGAGTGGTTAATGATTTGGATGGGAGTGCCCTGTTCAACTGAGAAGAGTCCCCTGGAACTGTCTGGCTTCCTTTATTCTCTTCCGTGTGGATGGTGACATCTTTTTGAACATAGAAAAGCCCAAACTTGAGAGTTCTGATTGGCATAGGTGAAGTTTAGGAACAAAGCCCACAAAAAAATATACTTTTTGTTTTGGTGTATTATTAAGAAATCAAGTTGTTAAGGTGGATTGAGGACTTTTCATTACCCTCTAACTTTATTTCTGAAGAAATATAACTTAGGATGGGATTTGACTTGATTTTATTTAGAAAATACATTTGTGTTTTATAGCTGCAATTTTCTTTTTCTTTCTTTTTTTTTTTTTCGAGACAGACTCTCACTCTGTCGCCCAGGCTGGAGTGCGGTGGCGCGATCTCAGCTCACTGCAAGCTCTGTCTCCCGGGTTCACACCATTTTCCTGTCTCAGCCTCCTGAGTAGCTGGGACTACAGGCGCCCACTATCACGCCTGGCTAATTTATTTTGTATTTTTAGTGGAGATGGGGTTTCACCACGTTAGCTAGGATGTTCTCAATCTCCTGACCTCGTAGCTAGGATGGTCTCGATCTCCTGAACTCGTGATCCACCTGCCTCGGCCTCCCAAAGTGCTGGGATTACAGGCGTGAGCCACTGCGCCCGGTCTGTTCCAAAGTAAATTTATTGCTATATGTTTTGTGTATCTTT
Organism: Rhinopithecus bieti; assembly: GCF_001698545.2. Taxonomy (NCBI): domain Eukaryota; kingdom Metazoa; phylum Chordata; class Mammalia; order Primates; family Cercopithecidae; genus Rhinopithecus; species Rhinopithecus bieti. The sequence continues at coordinate 112,032 of NW_016816111.1, forward strand.
AAGAATTTCCTGACAGGGTGATGCCTCTGCTTGGCAACCTCACGTGGTAGAGAAATTCCCAGTCTCCTGCCTGGCCCCACCTCAGCCCTCTCCCCAGAAGCAGCCTCTTTCTACCTGCCCTGGTTCTTCTGTGGATCACATCTGTGGCCTGAATTGCATTTAGGCCTCTTCCCCTGTTTTATTCAAGATAGCTGTGTCCCAGCCATCTGAAAGCCTCCTTTGTCAAGAATTATTCCCAACCTTTTAGTTTCTTTCAAAGAGAAAACCATAAGAATCAAATTTAGACTGGAAAGTAAGGCAGAAGCAATACCTAGGTGAGTGAATCCTGCTAGTTAGGTTTCCTAAAATAGATGTAATGAAAGAAGGAAGTAAACTAATACACAATTAGAACACTTATTTATTTTTTGAGATGGAATCTTGCTCTTTTGCCCAGGCTGGAGTGCAGTAGCTTGATCTTGGCCCACTGCAACCTCTGCCTCCTGTGTTCAAGCAGTTCTCCTGCCTCAGCCTCCCAAGTAGTTGGGCTTACTGGTGCCCGCCACCACACCCAGCTAATTTTTGTATTTTCAGTAGAGACCGGGTTTTACCATTTTGGCCAGGCTTGTCTAGAACTCCTGGCCTCAGGTGATCTGCCTCAGCCTCCCAAAGTGCTAGGATTACAGGCATAAGCCACCATGTCCGGCAAATTAGAACATTTTAAAATGACCCGTTAACCATGAAATTGAATTCTGTAGTTGTCCATCTGTCCATCTATCGACCTGTGCATGCACCTGTCCATTCTTGCATGTAAGTCTCCACCCAACAGGTGTTTGTCAGCCAGGGGTGAGTGCTACAAGGGAGAGGTGCAGAGGTGCAGAGTCTGACACAGCATCAGGATGGACGGGAAGGACCAGGTCGGGGAAGCCGAGCTCTGAATACGAAAGAGGAGGTGGGTGCGCTGAGGGAACAGCATGCACAGAGACCCAGGAGGAGGACAGGGCGAAGAACCATCTAAAGCAATATGCTCCAAATCTCTCAGTGGGCAGATCTTGCTCTGAGAGTTTTAGAGAAGCTATGGATCCTTCCTGAAACGGGGCAGAGGTTGGCACATACTTCCAAAACTCTACAATAATTTCTGGAGGCATTTAGATTTCCTGATCCATGAGATATCCTAATGACTGTGTAAGTCCCAGCACCATGGTTTATGGTGTGAATGTCAAGACTCCAGTGGGGTTTGTTATATCAGCTACGACTTCACATCTCATTCATTCAGTAAAAACTGTCTTTCCAGGAGCTGCTTAGAAGTATTTAAACTAGCTAAGTGCACAGCAAAAGTGTCTGCATGTGTGTCTGCATTTTTATCTCTATTTTTTTCTAATCAGTGTACAAAGCTGCTTACAAAACGAAAATGTTTGGGGTCACTGCAGAAATGGGCAGGCTTCATTTTCCATGATCTCATAGTAACATTATGAGAGGCAAAGGTCAACTCTTTTTTTTTTTTTTTTTTGAGACAGAGTCTCGCTCTGTCACCAGGCTGGAGTGCAGTGGTGAGATCTCGGCTCACTGCAGCCTCTGCCTCCCGGGTCTCTAAGCGATTCTCCTGCTAGCTGGGATTACAGGCACACGCCACCACACCCAGCTAATTTTTGCAGTGTTAGAAGAGACCGCATTTCACCATGTTGGCCAGCATGGTTTCAATCTCTTGACCTTGTGATCTGCCCACCTCGGCCTCCCAAAGTGCAGGGATTATAGGCGTGAGCCAGCGCGCCTGGCCTCAAAAGTCAACTCTTGAGCGTTGGTGTGCCTGGAGTGGAGTCTTTGGTCTCCAGATGCCCTGCACCTGTTTGAAGGATGCTCTTTCATCCAGCTTGAGTTAGTTCCATTTTTGGAGCACTGGAGATCTGCAGTGAAGACTGAGGTTCTGATCCTTGTGAGGTCTGATGGCTGGGGCTTGCACACTCAAAGGCATCTTCTCTTGGTCGGTACCAGGGGGCTTCTGTGTTTGGGAAGCTACATTTGGCTGTCACTTATTTTAACATTCAAATACTTGTAAGCCTTTCCTTTCCTCTGCCTGCATTGTTGGGCTACTGCTGGACCTTGTGGGTTTGAGATGGGAATGGGATGTGGTCTGCCCAGGAAACTGCTATGCAGGAGCTGTATCAGCCTTGTCTTTTGCATGTGATAACTTGGTCTTCCTCAACAGCCACCTCCCCACGAGTGTCCTCCGAGCTGGAGCAAGCCCGGCCCCAGACTAGTGGAGAAGAGGAGCTTCAGCTGCAGCTGGCACTTGCCATGAGCAGAGAAGTGGCTGAGCAGGTCAGTGCCCCAGGCAGGTCTGCACTGCATTGACTGCCCATGCTCGGGGTGGAGTGTAGCTCACTGGGAGGATGATGGCAGACACAGCCCTGTCTCCAAAACATTTCAGATATGCTTGCTGAGATTGCATTTCGTGCTGCCATCAGTGTGTATCCTTGTCACCCTGTGTCCCTCCCAGTCAGGGAGGGATCCCATGCAAAGTTACATTTAGGAAAGATTTTCTAGGAAGTCATTGCCAAGGAGAGAAACCAGTTAAAAATGCTTCCCAGAAACACTTGTGCAGACACAGCCATGTCTGGGCTTTCCCTGAGTGAGCTGAGCCTGCACAGGCTCCTTGAAGGGTGGGCACAGGGATGCAGGCCTGAGGGGCAGGAGCCAGCCTAGCCCCTGCCAAGCACTTCGGTGACCTGTAGCAAGAGACTTGCAGAAAAACAAAGACTGGGAAAAAATGCTCGTAAAATGAGAGTTCTTGTGTTTCAATGACAGAAGTATGTATAGTTTTGATTTTGTCAGGTCCAATTTTCTCTTTTCTTTTTTCTCTTTTCTTTCTTCTCCTTTTCTCTTCTCTCTTCTCCTTTTCTTTTCTCTTTCTTTCTTTTTTTTTTTTTGACAGAGTCTTGCTCTGTCACCCAGGCTGGAGTACAGTGGTGCAATCTTGGCTCACTGCGACCTCCGCCTCCTGGGTTCAAGTGATTCTCATGCCTCAGCATCCCGAGTAGGGATCCCTGGGATTTCAGGCGCGTCCCACCATGCCCAGCTTATTTTTGTATTTTTAGTAGAGGTAGGGGTTCACCATGTTGGTCAGGCTGGTCTCGAACTTCTGACCTCAAGTGATCTGCCCACCTTGGCCTCCCAAAGTGCTGAGAGTACAGTCGTGGGCCACTGCGCCTGGCCCCCGTTTTTCTTTAGTAAGCATGCATTACTTTACAATAGGGAGGAGAGAAAGGAGCAATTAGAGTGGCCTTACAAATTGTCATGCCTTTGGTTGCAGTTGTCAGGGCTGTGTCCACTGACCTTTGATTAAAAAAGGTAGATGGGACCAGGGCAGCACAGGGATTCCTCTCCTCTGTTAGAAGTTGGTGTTCAGCAGCCGGGGGCGGTGGCTCAAGCCTGTAATCCCAGCACTTTGGGAGGCCGAGACGGGTGGATCACGAGGTCAGGAGATCGAGACCATCCTGGCTAACATGGTGAAACCCCATCTCTACTAAAAAATAAAAAAAAAAAAAAAACTAGCCGGGGCGAGGTGGCGGACGCCTGTAGTCCCAGCTACTTGGGAGGCTGAGGCAGGAGAATGGCGTAAACCCAGGAGGCGGAGCTTGCAGTGAGCTGAGATCCGGCCACTGCGCTCCAGCCTGGGCGACAGAGCGAGACTCTGTCTCAACAAAAAAAAAAAAAAAAAGAAGTTGGTGTTCAGCGAGGGATACTAGGGATAGGTAGATTTGAGTACAGACAGGTTTTTCCCGGCATTGTTTGTGTGTCTATAACTGGCAACATTCTAAAGCTCAGTGACAGCGGTCAGTCTCAGTTGTGGCCTCTCCTTCCCTGCAGTGGGAAACAGGCCGCCAGTAACTGCCCACGTGGATGCATGAGGCTCCATAGCCTGCAGCCCAGGAAGAAGGTGCATGGTAGCATCCACTGAGAAACACAGGGACAGACGGACAGTTTGAGCCCATTTTAGTTAATATTTATAATAAAATATAAGGGAGCAAGTTCAAACTCCTGTGCTGATCAGTAGTGGGATTGTCCCTTTGAATAGCTACTGTGTGCCAGTCTGGGTAATATCATGAGACCCTGTCTCTTAAAAACAAGAAAAGAAAAAAACACAAGGAATATATTACTTATATTTAATTATTATATTATATAAAAGCTTAGGACAACCCTGTCTTTTGCATATGGTGACTTTGCCTTAAATAAAGATAGTGAATCATTTCTGTTAGGAATCATAGAAATATGCAGCCATTTTCCGGAAGCATACACAGTGGAGGTGGAATGATATACGTGATTTTTATCTTCTTTCTAATTCCTTTTTGGGTTGTCAGATTTGTGTTTTATAAGGACACGTATTGCTTCTATAAGTAGAAAGAATTTATAAAGCCACTTTCATTTCGATAAAAAAATATTTTAGATTAAGCATTCCCTTTCCCCAGTTTGGTGGTACCTGAGCCGTAGTCTCCCTGGTGTGACCCCAAGGGGGTCAAAGTCACAGGAGTCGCAATGAGGGAGGAGCTGGGTACACACACATTTGGGATTTGAAAGTAATTGTGTTTTACAAGTAGTTTTGAAATCTTCCTTTGAAATACTACATCATACAATGTGCATTTCCTGTTTCTGGCCAGTGTGGCTTTGTTCTGTACAGTGATGTTATTACAATTACCAGTTTGCATTGTCCCTCTACAGGAAGAACGCCTCAGGCGGGGTGATGACCTCAGATTACAGATGGCCCTGGAAGAAAGCCGAAGGGACACAGTTAAAATTCCAAAAAAGAAAGAGGTAAGAGCTTGCTGGGAGGGTAGATGTTTCACCCTGTCCTGTAGTTGTTGCCTCAGTGTCCCCCACCCGACCTGCCTTGTTGGCGTGATGCACAGTGAGTTCTCCAACCTCAGCAAATAACCCTCATGCCTGTAGTGGGCGAGGGCTAGGTGAACAGGCGACTGAAAACACACCTGAACTAACCAGGAGACACTTAACGTCCCAGTGCCTCAGTCTGCTCATTTGTAAAATGAAGGTGATGATAGCGCTTGCCTCCTGCTTCTGTGGCTGTGGCAGCTGTCAAGTGAGCTACATGCCAGGGGCTGCGAAACGCTTTCCTGCGGCAGGGTGTGCCTCCAGTAGTGCTGGTTGCCTCCTCATCACTGTGCCAGGCTTCCTGCTTTGATGTAGAGGTGACGAGGACATGGCTGTGCTTTTGACAAGCTCATCATCATCCTATCAAGACCCAGACCCCTCCTCACCCCACAGGCCCCGGGGCTCCATTGGCCTCCCCTGTTACAGTGCTGCTGAGGCCTGTGGAGCCCCTGGCTCCTGACTGGATGATGGTGATGATCCCTGATGACACATGGGGTGATCTTGAGAGTAGGGAGCATGCAGGCGATCCCAGGAGGAGGGCCCTCAGGCTGGTCCTCAATAGTGGCTGGCAGGTGGGAGGGATGGCGTTTTGGAGGATGTCCACAGCCCAGGCAGAAGCCAGGGTTAGCCTGGAAAAGTCTGTGGAGCCCTGAGGTCTGTGAAGTCTGGTGGGGGGTTTGGCAAACAGTAAATAGCTTGTTGTGACTGGAGAGCTGGCCGGATGGGGAGGAAGATGGGACAGCTCAGTTTCCAAGTTCTTCTCAGCCCCTCCTAGAGGGCTTCACTGGAGAACGAGGCACGGGTGGGTGATATTTATGGCTAGTTCATGGGTATTTGCTGTAACTGTAGCATAGTAAAACCTATCTCCTTCTCTTTGTCTTAAAAGCACGGCTCTCTCCCACAGCAGACTACGCTGTTGGATTTAATGGATGCTCTCCCCAGCTCAGGCCTTGCAGCCCAGAAAGCGGAGCCCTGGGGCCCGTCGGCCTGCACTAACCAGACCAACCCCTGGGGTGGGCCAGCAGCTCCTGCGAGTACTTCAGACCCCTGGCCATCATTTGGTAAAGACCCCATTACTGGTCTCCCATGCTTGCCTGCTGGATGGGTGAGGGGTAGGGTAGTGCTTCTTGCTGTCTCTCACCCACTTGGGTCTGGTCCATCGTGGTGGATGTCCAGGCTCCTCTAGCCCTCATCAGTTACATCCAGCTGGCCCTTGCCCTCCTCCGTGAGGATGGTGGCATGGTGCTCTCTCTTTGTTTTGAGTGGTTTTCTGCTTTGGGAGAAGGAAAGTCGACTTCACCTCAGCCTCCCACTTGCATCAGGAATACCTTGTGCCTTCTCTGGGACACGTTTCAACTCTTTCAACCTCAGCATTGCACCCAGCGCCCCAGCTGAAGGAACCATAATACACAGCGTGGAGCATCCAAATCAAGCTGCTGTAATTAGCTGGAAATTATGACGTGCTTACCGCCACTGCTGATGAAAAGGGGATACATGTGCTATAATTCTGCTTGTTACTTAAAGCAGTAGAAAATCCGTTTAATAGGCTAAATGAATATTTTAAAGTTTTGCTTAACATGAGATGTAAGAGGAATTGTGGTGGGAAGTTCAAAATGTGAGCATGACACAACTGGTTTGATATGGGCCCACGAGTTTCTTAATCACTGAGCAGGAGCATGGCCCAGCAGGCTTTGTGAAGGCTTCCTGGTCTGGTGCCCTGGGGGGCCCCTCCTGGTACACTAAACCCTACTGGGCATGGCTGACCTGTGGGCCTTTTGTTTGGGAACTTTGTATATTTTGTGGCATCTTGCCTGTATCTCCTGGAGTCTGTTTCTTTCAGAACCGTCTCGTGTTCGACTTGGTTCCTTAGATGTTTGCTAAAATGTACCAAACGACAGGCTGTGTTCTGCTGTGCACGACCCCTGAGACAACAGGTGATTATTGTCTCTGTTGTCTGTTGTCAAGGCCCTGCTCAGGAGCAGGCAGGACAGGAACACAGTGTAATAGCAGTACTCTGTAGTCCAGGCCTCGATGGAGGTTGTTTGAGAGCATGCTGGGATGAGATGAGACTTAGTACAGGAGTCCAGGGAGTGTGAGGCAAGCATTTTGGAGGAAGGCTATTTCTGTCGAGTCCCCAGGGAAGGGAAGGTGGCCAGGCACCAAGAGGCAGGGAGTTCCCTGCAGGAGACTCAGAGTGTGAGAAGCAGAGGGGTACGGAGTGGTGAAGTGGGTGCAGATGCAACCAGCCTATGTGAACCAGGAAGCAGGGGAGAAGGGCCCACATCACTCAGGGCCTACACTCAGCCTTACAAAGTGCTTGGACTTGGTCCAGAAGACACTGTCAGCCCCAAATGCCCTTTAGCATGTGGTGAGTTCTGATAGCTTGATGGTGGCCTCTGCAACCCAGGCAGGGCCTCATACCCACTTTGGCAGGAGCCCTCTGGGCCTTGGGAAAAGCCCCAGGTAAAATTGCCCACAGCGTTCATTCACTGAAGGCCAGTTCCAGGGCAGCTCAAGAGGTTGGTTCACAGGGTTTGTCACCTGTGTGTGGTACCCCCAGGGAGCCTGTGGTAAGGTTTTACCACCACACATGGGGACTGTGGTGCCCCAGGGCTGGCAGACCCTTTCAGACAGTGGCTTTGGCTTTATTTTTAAATCTGAAGAATGATTAGTCTGTGAAGTGATGGCCACTGGAAGTTATGGTTAGGATGTTTTCAGGAAAGACAGTTCATTAAACTGTTGGATAGTTATCTTAGTGCCCTGTAAAGAAAATTGTCACACCAGGAGCCAGGTGGGTTTGATAGAGTTAAATTCTGGGGAGGGGATTGGGGATCAGAGTGGTGGGAAGGAGGCTTAGTTTTCACACTTTACCTTTTTATATTGTTTGACTTGTTTACCAGGGGTAAGTTTTTTCCCAGTCAGGAGAGACAAAAATCTCGAAATATCTTTAAATGACCAAGTTATGCCCAGCCCTTCTTTTGGCTGGTGGACAGGGCTATGCCCTGGACCCAAGTGTCCTGGGCTGAGCCAAGGACCTGACCTGACCCTCTGGGAACACAGTGTAATAGCAATACGGTGTTGAGAGCACCCTGGGGTGAGACTCGGTACAGGAGTCCGGGGAGTGTGAGCGGGGGAGTCTTCCCTAATGAATGGGGGCAGCTTGGTGGGCCTGGTGGGCTGCTGCTTCACCTAGGAATGCTGCCCACGTGAATCTGCCCTCCCAAATTTTAAGAACTTGAGATAAAATTCACCATTTCAACCTTTTGTTTTTCTTTTTTGAGACAGTCTCACTGTCGCCCAGGCTGGAGTGCAGTGGCACAATCTTAGCTCATTGCAACCTTCGCCTCCCAGGTTCAAGCAATTCTCCTGCCTCATCCTCCTGAGTAGCTGGGATTACAGGCGCCCACCACCACACCTGGCTAGTTTTTAAATTTTTAGTAGAGACATGGTTTCACCATGTTGGCCGAACTGGTCTCAAACTCCTGACCTTAAGTGATCCGCCTGCCTCGGTCTCCCAAAGTGCTGGGATTACAGGCATGAGGCACCACGCCTGGCCTATTTCAACCATTTTAAAGTGGACACTTGACTGGTTTTCAGCACATTCACAATGTTGTGCAGCCACCATCAGATGTTTAATTCCAGAACATTTCCATCACCCCAGAAAGAAACCGCATACCCAGCCCCTGGCAACCACTGATGTGCTTTCTATCTCCGGGGATTCGCCTCTCTGGACATTTCGTAGAAATGGAGTCATGCGCTATGTTGGGCTTTTGTGCCTGGCTTATTTCGTTTAGCATCATGTTTTCAAGGTTCATCGATGTTACACCATGTGTCAGTCCTTCATGACTTTCTGTGGATAAGTAATATTCCATTGCATGGATATATAACACTTTGTTTAACCATTCAGCAGTTGATGGATATTTGGGCTGTTTCCACATTTTGGCTCTTATGAATCCAGTTTTTTTAAAGAACAGATAGAAACCTGGATTTTTGAAATCTATTAGTGTTTAAATGTTGGCTGTGAATTTTAAAAATTAAGAATATGGTTGGAGCTAATTAAAAGCTATCTGAGGATGGGCACATGTGGCTTGTTGACTGCCAGTTTGCCATCTCTTGCCACTTGCCCAACCTAGGACCTTCTTGGTTCTGATGCACTTGGCATTATTACCAGTGACTTGGGGAGGAGACAGGCCACTAAAGCCCAGAGACATTGTTAGTAGTTTTGGGGCAGGCTCAGTGCTTATGGCACCATGTCGTGTACTTGTCATACCATCCTGGACTGCTGCGAGGCCCTTCTGTGGCCCTGGCATGTCCTGGAAAAGTCACCACAAATTGCAATATGGAGAGAGAGCCACTCTTAAAATGTTAGCTTGTCTGCTTCCTGTCTTTTTTATGGGCATTATGTTTTTACTTAGTTGAAGGTATATTGTGTATATAATTATGTGTGTGTGTATGTGTATATTTCAATTTGTAGTGTCATGAGCATTTTTAGGCATCATTAGGAATTCTAAACAGTACCACGCTGTACCGTCATTTACTAAGCAGCCTAGTGATGTTCATAGGGGTGTTTTTGCAGTTCTAGCACTCTGCTTTCAGTAGAAAAATACATTAAAATCACAGTGATTTATTTTAATTCTGAGATTCTTGTAATTCTCAGTGGTAATGTTGACCAGCTCTGCAGGAGAATGGCCCTCTGCTAGCTCCTGCATTCACTGAAGCATGTTAGCACACCCTCTGCTTCCACATTCCATCAGCATAGCCAGCCTCAGAGCAAGAGTGTGGTATTGGATTTATTGTTTAGCATCTAGTTAAATCCAATAGTGCACATTTTCAGGGTCACCCCTCCATCCTGAGACACATTCATAAATTAGAAAGATTGGAGTCCCTTCCCATAACACTGTTAGCTGTGCCCTCTGGATGAAAGAAACACTGTTTTGAAAGCCACCATTTGTAGTGAACCCCATCATTACCAATTTTTTCCAAGCAGCACTAGGAGCAGCTTGGCCAAGTGGTCTTGGGAGGAAATGCTCAGGGCTGAAAGGAGGGAGATTGGAGCCTGCCAGGTCAGTGGGGCACTTCCTCCTCTGTTCCAGACCCACAAAGCAGCCACCTGGTCTGAGGAGGGCTCACAGCCTGCTGATTCAGAAGACCTTGGCTGGCTGGAGCCCTCTCTCTGCACTCCCGCCCACTGCCTGGGCTGGGACAGAGACTGTCTTCCGCCCTGGCAGCAGCAGGTGGTGCTGCTGGCTTGTTGGTGACCTCTGCACAGCTCAGTTCTTCTGTGACCCTCCAGTTGTGACTGCCTCCCTGTGCACATGAATATGCATCTGTGAGGCTCGGGATGAGCCAGGCTGGCGGGTGGGAGGCGACTGGGACACAGGCTCCCTGTGAATGGGCCCCACAGAGGAAGAGGCCGGAAACCGCTTGATCTTTCAAACCTTGGTTCCATCTTCGTTTCCTCTCATTCACTTGAGCTTTCAACAAGCATGTATTGATTGGGTATGTGGCATGGCCTGGACCCTGCCAAGGACGTGGAGAGGGAGAGCACAGAGAGAAGCCTTGCAGCGGATCTACTATCCATTCACAGAGGAGGGGCATGTCCAGCGCCTCCCCGAGCCAGCAAGCGTTCCCTGAGGGCACAGCTGGCCCTCAGGGAACGCCGATGACTTTGTGACTTTGTCTCCAAGTCACATTTGAAGACAGCAAGGTGCCACAGTGTGTGGCCTTCCACGACTCCCCTGCACACAGCAAAGAAGGTCACACTGGCCATGGGACTGTGTATGTGTCTGGGAGGCTTTGCCCATTTGTATAGTCTGAATTTAGCCCAGCAGTGTGTGGTGTCCTGTACACACATGGGTCCCCAGTGTCACTTGCAGAATGCAAGCTGCACAGAGCCCACCCGCGCCAAACAGCTTGTCCATGATTACTTGGATGATTTGGAGGTGGTCAGGGTTTGATCCAAGCATATACTTCACTCTGTGTTCAAAGCTATCTGAGCTGTGACCAACTTTGTCTATGCAGGCTATAAGAGTAAGAGGTTCTTGACTGGGCACGGTGGCTCACGCCCGCAATCCCAGTATTTTGGGAGGCTGAGGCGGGTGGATCATGAGGTCAAGAGATAAAGACCATCCTCGACCAACATGGTGAAACCCCATCTCTACTAAAAATACAAAAATTAGCTGGGTGTGGTGGTACGCACTTGTAATCCCAGCTGCTTGGGAGGCTGAGGCAGGAGAATCGCTTGAACCTGGGAAGTGGAGATTGCGGTGAGCTGAGATCGTGCCATTGCACTCCTGCCTGGGCGACAGAGCAAGATTCTGTCTCAAAAAAAAAAAAGAGAAAAAAGAGTCTTTCTCAGCCAAAACTTGTTAGTTTCAACATTGGGCATGATACAGTTGCTGAGTTTTAAGATTCTTAGCAGTGCTTTTGTTTGTTATTTTAATAGCAGATTCTAAAGGGGAAGCAGGGCCCATAAGAGCTAACTGGAGGTGTCAGAAGAGTCTCTGGAATAGTTTCAGGTGGCATTCCACTGGAGTGTGTGGTTCTCACGTGGAAGCCTGGTCCGTGAGTCCTGGATGGTGGGTCAGCGTGCTGCTGGTTCATGGAGAGTGCTTCAGAACCCATGCAGTGGAGACATTGCACATGTTGCAGAGCTCACAGTAGAAAGAATTCTTCCAGAAATGTTGGCCGGGCATGGTGACTCACGCCTGTAATCACAGCACTTTAGGAGGCCAGGTTTGGCAGAAATGAGGCCAAGGGTTTGAGACCTTGGCCAATGTGCTGAAACCCTGTCTCTACTAAAAATACAAAAAATTTGCCAGGTGGGGTGGTGCATGCCTGTAATCCCAGCTACTTGGGAGACTGAGGCATGAGAATCACCTGAACCCGGGAGGCAGAGGTTACAGTGAGCCAAGACCACGCCACTGCATTCCAGCCTGGGCAACAGTGAGACCCTGTCTCAAAAAAAAAAAAAAAAAAAAAAGTTTTCCAGAAATGCTAAAATGCCTTGTGTTAACTCTTAAAGATATAAACCTATTAGTTTAAACGGTGTCTAGAACCTCACTGTCTGAGAGTACGTCTAGATGGAAGGACAGATTCTACTTTAAAAAAAAAATTTTTTTTTTTGAGACGGAGTCTCGTTCTGTCACCCAGGCTGGAGTGCAGTGGTGCAGTCTTGGCTCACTGCAACCTCTGCCTCCCAGGTTCAAGCGATTCTCCTGCCTCAGCCTCAGCTTCCCGAGTAGCTGAGATTACGGGCGTGTACCACTATGCCCAGCTAATTTTTTTGTATTTTTAGTAGAGACGGGGTTTCACCATATTGGCCAGGCTGGTCTCGAACTCCTGACCTTGTGATCCACCCGTCTCAGCCTCCCCAAGTGTTGAGATTACAGGCGTGAGCCACCGTGCCTGGGGACAGATTCTACTTTTGTAGGCAGCCTGGGTGTGCAGCGGCTGAAGTCAGAAAGGCAAAGCCTGAGGGACTTGGGGCTCGGAGCAGAGCTCAGAGACTCCTCTCTGGTGAGGGCCTCTGTAGGGGCTCAGGCATCCTGGATTCCCTTAAATGCCTAATCTTTATATTGTGTCTCATTGTCTGCCTGGCAAACTCTTACGTATTTTTGAAATCATGGCTCAGACATCCCTACTCGGGGATGTGGTCACCCTCTCCTCAGGCCTGCCTTTTACCCTGTCTCTCGCCATTGATGGCTGCCTGTGACCTGCATACTGGCTGTAGTGGCTGTCTGTTTATCTCGGAGGGACCATCCTGGGGCCAGGCCTGGGGACTGCTGACCAAATGTTGTTTGGATAGAACAAGGTGACTGTGGGAGGCCAGAGCTTGTCTCCACCACCCATGTGCCCACTCAGGCCTGTGAGTCTGAGCTGGGCCCTCAGATGGGGCCTCACTTGTGGGGAGGGCTTGGTGAGAGGTCTGGGTGCACCCAGAGCTCAGTGTTTCTTATGCATCCTGGCTGCCCATTTGAGTCATCTCAGGAGCTTCTAAAAACCCAAATGCTTGGGCCCACCCCAGAATCTGTGTGTATGAAAAGGACAGCATCAGTATTTTACTAAAATCCCTAAGAGCTTCTCAAGAAGAGCCATGGTTGAGAACCACTAGTCTGGTGCCCCCTGGCCCAGAGTGCCTGAATACCACTCAGTCTAAGACACTTGAGATCTCCATGTCTTAGATCATCAGGATGGAGATTATGGGCCACTCTAATCTGGTTGTGTTTCTGAGCCCCTGAAGTGGACATTTATCCAGAACCTGTTAGAAGTGGTCACTGAACTCCAGTGTGCAGAAATGCAGATAAACTGCAAAGTCCCTGCCAGCCTGAGGTCCTGTGGTTCCCTTGATCCTTGTGACCTCTCTTCAATCCCTAGTTAGTGGTGGAGCGCACCCTCCGTGTGTCAGGCTTGGTTCTCAGGGACAGGGAGCAAAGCAGACCCAGCCCGTGTTCTCATGGAGCACATGCTTTGGCAAGGGGGATAGATGCAGTCTTACATGCACACAAGTGGCATGAATGCCCTGAGAAGGGTTTTGAGCTGGTTTAGAGTGGGAACTGCATGGCAGGCTGGCATGGAGGCTGCAGGGTGGGGGCCGGGCCTTCCCAGCAAGTGCCCCCCACACAGTGTGTCAGGGGAGCCAGTTTGGTCAGGATGCCCTCAGCTTGACCCAGTGGCTAGGAGGTGACCACCAAGACTCAGACCCCCTTTGCTCTGCTGTTCACCTCAGAAGCTCAAGCCTTTGCTCTGGCAAGTACAGTGGCTGCCTCGGGTGCCCACCTCATAGTCCCAGTTAATACAGCCTGGGGGATAGAGAGCAGATTTCTCTGTAGCTCCAATACCATTTCTGGGTTTTGGGGATGGGGGATTGGAGTTGGGGACACTTTGCAGATTGACTTTAACCAGTGAGAACCCTTCTCTGTTGCTCTGTCCCTTTCAAGACTGACTGGAAGTGGGTGAAGGGAGAATTCTTCCAAGGAGAACCAGGGCATCCTTGCAGGAGAAAGCAAGAGTGGGGTCTGGAAGTAACTGTGGCATGTCCCCTGACAGAGGCAAGTGGGAAGGGATAGTAGCTGGGGAGTGGGATAGTGTGAAGGGGAGACGATGCACGGTCAGGGCTGCAGGGGAAGCGAGGCTCCAGTCTGTGTCCTCCAGGCACAGCTGGGCTGCTGAGCATAGGCAGTGAGGAAGGGATGTTGACTCCCCCAGGCTCCACAGGGGCCTGAATCAGCCTCGCACCGAGCCTCAGGCCTCCCGTGTCCTCTATGTTGTGTCATGGCAGTCCTGAAGTCACGCCACAGCTCTTGAGCTTGCAATCAGCTCTCTCCCTGATTCATCGTTTCCACCATACCACTTACCTCCAGCTGGGACAGAGAGCTGAGGACCCACAAGGTGACCTGTTGCAGGGGGTTAGAGTGAGGGCTTCTCTCTACAGTGTGATTCCAGCAGGGAGCAGGTTCAGCTTCCTGATAGCCCCTTCCCCATGTCGAGCAGAGGTGGACCTGGCAAGCAAGGGCAGCTTCAGTCCCGGAGGAGGGCGATCTGCATGAGATGCTGAAAGACGAGGAGTGAAGTGTCAGAAGGAGCTTCTGGATAGAAACAGTTATTTCTGGAGCCTCTAGAAGGTTGTGGGTTCTGGGGCAGCAGCAGGAGAAGCCCTAAGTCCAAACAGGAGTGGACAGGCCACAAGGAAACGAAAGGCACTAGTGTCCATGGGATGTTGGGAATGAAGCTTGCAGATTGACGTCTGCTTTGGCCTGGCATGGCCCCTGTCGCCGGGGCAAGCTTGGGAAGGAGTGAAGGCAGCACTCTCCTCTCCTTCCCTGTGTTGCTACAGCTAGCCAGTAGCTGATCCTGGCCAAAAGTGAAAAAGGCCACCAAGATAGTGGCTGGTGGGCCGGGTGCAGTGGCTCATGCCTGTAAGACCAGCCTGGGCAACATAGGGAGACCCCATCTTTACAAAAAATAAAAAATCAGCCAAGCGTGGTGTGTGCCTGTGGTCCCAGCTACTTGGAAGGCTGAAGTGGGAGGATCACTTGAGCCTCGGAGGTTGAAGCTGCAGTGAGCTGTGATTGCACTACTGCACTCTAGCCTGGGTGACAGAGCAATAACCTGTCTCTAAAAAAAAAAAAAGAAAAGAAAAAAGAAAAAGATAGTGACTGGTATGGCTTCATAGTCCCTTCCTAAGACTATTCAGCATTTCAGAGACTAGAAGGCATGAAGCTACATGTAGAATGGCTAGCAGTTGGTTCATCTTTTTGAAAGCCAAGGAGTCTCCTCTTCACCTGTCCATCCTTGAGCAGTAGAGCTGGGGCTTTTAAGAGAAGCGTTTATAGGAATGAGAGTGGGAATGAGGAGAGAGACTAGTTGTCTCGGAGGCTCAGGGGAGCATTCCCTAGTCTTCTGAGATTAACACATCGCTGACACCTGCTGCTGCCTTTCTGTAAGCCTCAGATCTCAGCCAGGCTGTCAAAAGCTTGCTGGGTGCCACCCTCATGTCTGATGCCAGGGCTGAAGGTAGCCCTCACCCCAGGGAGTTTACAGTCCATGAGAGACTTGTAGTTAAATAATAATTATGGTGCTGTATGATAAATGATCTAAAAGAAAGTCAAGGGGAGGATTCCAGAGGAGTCAGAGAAGGCAGGAAGAGAAAATATGAGGGCCGGAGAGGCCCAGAAGGTGCCAGGCATTTGGGAAGCAGTTGGGAATCAGTGTGGCTGGGGGTAAACATGAGAGCAGAGTGAGGATATCTAACATGTATCTGTTTGGAGTTCCAGAAGAGCTAATATTTGAAAAATGAATGAGGATTTTCAAGAATTTTGGAAAGATGCTACTTCTCAGATCCAGGAAGCCTGGTGAATCCTAAGCAAGATAAATCAAAGAAATCCCCACCAAGACATATCATCAGGAAACTGCAGAACGACAGAGGAAGAAAATACCTTAAATAAACCTACAGAGAACAGGCCATTCATTACAAAAAAATGGCAACTAAATGGATAGCTAACTTCTTGACAGCAACAGTAGATGTCTGAGTGGCATAGAGTCGTCAGTGTGCTACAAGAAAAACAGTCAACCTGGAAAGCCATTGCTAGCAAAATCATCTTTCTTCCAAGAATTGATAATTTTTTTAAAAAAGAGATTTTGCCGGGTGTGGTGGCTCACGCCTGTAATCCCAGCTCTCAGGGAGGCAGAGGCGGGAGGATAGCTTGAGCCCAGGAGTTCAAGACCTGCCTGGGTAATACAGCGAGACCCCGTTCTCCACAAAAAGGAAAAAAAAAAACAAAGAGATTTTAAGAGATTTTAAGTTTGCAAACAACAATAGCAACAAAAACTGCCAACCCCCAGAATTATGTATTCAGTGAAGGTGTTCTTGAAGAATAAAGGCGAAAGGATGACATCTGGTAATAAAACACTAAGAGAAATCGTTGCCAGCACATCTGTACCACAGAAATGCTAAAAGAAGTTCTTCAGGCTGATAGGAGAGAAAACCGGATGGAAACTCAGATCTTCAGGACAGAATGAAGAGCGTCGGAAATGGGAAATAATGTGGGGGAACATTTCAGAAGTAATAAGGATATAAGAAAATTTGAGCAGCATAGGCCACAAGCTTGTGAATTTGTTGTTCCTAGCAATTGGAGAATACACATCCTTTGTAGTCACATGCAGAATACTGGAAAAAATTGATGATGTCCTAGACAGAAAAGCTAGTCTCAACAAATTTCAAAAAATTGATATCACATATAACAGAATTTCTGATCACAGTAAAAAATCAGTTAACAAAAGGATAAGTAGAAAAACTTCATACATCTAAAATTTTAAGAACACTTCTAAATTATTGAGTCACAGAAAAAATTATGAAAATCAGATATATTTAAAACCAAATTAAATATATATTATATACACACACACACACACACACACACACACACACACACACACACACACACATATATATATTTTATTTTAGAGACGGAGTTTTGCTCTTGTTGCCCAGGCTGGAGTGCGATGGTGCTATCTTGGCTCACCGCAACCTCTGTCTCCTGGGTTTAAGCAATTCTCCTGCCTCAGCTTCCTGAGTAGCTGGGATTACAGGCATGCGCCACCACACCCAGCTAATTTTGTATTTTTAGTTGAGATGAGGTTTCCCAATGTTGATCAGGCTGGTCTCGGAACTCCCAACCTTAGGTGATCCACCCGCCTCGGCCTCCCAAAGTGCTGGGATTACAGGTGTGAGCCACTGCGCCTGGCCAGTAATATATTTTTACATAAGAATTTGTGGGACAACTGAAGCAATAGTAAAATAAATTTATAGCTTTAAATGTTCACATTAGTAAAGAAGAAAGATGCAATGAGGTTAGAATAGCATTACATTGACATAAAAGGAAATTATAAGGATATAGAAATTAATGAAAAGAACATAAAATACATAATAGTATCCATAAAGACAAGTCAGTAATTGAAAAGAGTAATAGACAAATTTCTGGCAAGCAATTTTTTAAAGAGAAAGGGCACAAATAGCATTAGGAATGAAACAGCGTAACTGGCAGCACGCTCAGGATTTCATGTCAGGTGAGAGGCTGGCTCTTTGATCAGCTCTGTGCTTAAAAATCCAAACCCTTAGATAAAATGGATAAAATTAAAAAGGAAACAGCAAAACTAACTGAAGAAAACCTATAAATAGAAATTTGTAATCATGGAAGGTATGGAGTCAGTATTTTAAAATCCTCCCCTTCTGCAAATCCATCCAGAGGGCTTTGCTGGTAAATAGTAACAACATTCAAGAAACAATCCCACCTTCACACAACTCCTTTAGGGCACAGGAAAATAGAGAATATTCCTACTCGTTGTATAAGACTAGCATAAGCCTAACGGCAACACCAGACAAGGGCAGTGCAGTGTGAGAACAAACATTTCAGGCCAGTCTGGTTATGAGTATAGATGCAGAAATCTTAAGGAAAGAAACAATTACAAAACCCAAGCCAGGGAAATATTTTAAAAGTTGTAGTACCTTATGAAGAACTTTGTTTGCAAGAACCAACTCATTAGAAAACTTACAAATGTACCACATTAACGGATTAAAACAAAAAATTTGGTTATCTTAAGAGGCAGAGACCATTTGATAAAATTCATTAGCCATTCATTTCCAAATTCTAGCAAACTTGGAATAATAGGGAACTTCCATAACCTGATAAAGGGCTTCTGAAAGGAAGAAAGCCTATAACTAACACTGAACTTAATGGTAAAATATTGAAAATTGATCCTGTAACATCAAGAGCAAGACAAGGATACCGACTACCAGCACTTCTATTTGATGGTGTAACTGGGGATCCTAGCCAGTGCAGTAAGACAAGAAAAAGAAAAAGTATAAAGGAATAGAAAGACACTAAACAGTCATCATTTGCAGGTGATGGGATTGTACATAGAATAGTTTAGCAAGATTGTTGGGTGTAAATGAGTATACAGTTGTTTCTGTGCATAAAAATAGATTATGAAAAGTTTAAAAGATACTAGTTCCTAGGAATAATACTTAGTTCCTAGGAATAAATCTTACAAAAGTCGTACAAATCTCTATGGGAAATAAAGGGTAAAAATTAAAAAGATTAAATTCCACCAAAAGATACTAAAACTTAAGTAAATGCAGAGATACCATGTGGTCTTGGTTTGGAAAACTCGCTATTGTAATAACGCTTCTCCCCAAATTTATCTGGGATGCAATGCAATTCTGGCCAAAATCCCAAAAATATTTAATTTTTCTTGTTTCTTAACTTTGTGTGTGTGTGTGTGTGTGTGTGTGTGTGTGTGTGTGTGTGTGACAGAGTCTCGCTCTGTCGCCCAGGCTGGAGTGCAGTGGCACGATCTCTACTCGCTGTAAGCTCTGCCACCTCCCGGGTTCACGCCATTCTCCTGCCTCAGCCTCCCTAGAAGCTGGGACTATAGGTGCCTGCCACCACGCCCAGCTAATTTTTTTGTGTTTTTAGTAGCGACGGGGTTTCACCGTGTTCTCCAGGATGGTCTCGATCTCCTGACCTTGGGATCCGCCCGCCTTGGCCTCCCAAAGTGCTGGGATTACAGACATGAGCCACTGCACCTGGCCCCTTACACATTCTTAATTATCCTTACAAACACTGATGAGAATTCTTGATATCTGATACAGCAAATCACAATCTTGTTTTGGCTATTCTTGGCCCTCTGCTCTGCTGTAGTCATCTTAAAATCATCAAGTTAAAAAACCAAAGTTGGCCGAGGCTGAGGCAGGAGAATGGTGTGAACCTGGGAGGCAGAACTTGCAGTGAGCCGAGATCACGCCACTGCACTCCAGCCTGGGCAACAGAGCAAGACTCTGTCTCAAAAAAAAAAAAAAAAAAAAAGTGCAAGGATGGAAATAAATAAATGTAGGGAGCCCAGTAATAAGCCCACGAAGACTTGACTTACGACAAGAGGAGGCCCTGCATACCATGACATGAGGAGTGGATGGACTCTAGTCCATGCTGCCGGGATGAGTCAAGAAGAAAGTAACCATAAGGGACAGTCGGTAAAAAACTCAAATCGGCACCTCATAGGAGAGGAATCATGAGTGACCCATGAGTATATGAAAAGATGCACAGCCTCATTAAAGAACAGAGAAATGCAAATCAAAACCACAATCAAATAACTTTTCAGCCCACCAGATTGGCACACGTGGGAAAGTAAGCTAATACTAAGCATCAGAGAGGTTATGAGACAACAACTGGGGCAGCAAGACTGGTACCCACTGCTGGACAGAACATAAACTTGTGCCACCATGTGGAAATACTTGTAGCATTCCTCAGTGAAGGCAGAGGTACCCATGACCCAGCAACTTGTGTATACATGTGAACAAGAACAAGCAGCAAAACCAAATGAGTATCCTTCAACAGAGGAATCATGACTTTTTTCTTCATAGAATGGAACAAAACAAATCCCAGCTCCACCTCAACACAGATGACTCTCAAAATGTGGAGTGAACAAAGCCAGCCACAAAGGAATGTGTACAGTATGCTTCTGTTCATATACAGTTCGGAAAATAGGGACCTGGCATGGTGGCTCACACCTGTAATCCTAGCATTTTGGAAGACTGAGGCAGCAGGATCGCTTGAGCCCAGGAGTTTGAGACCAGACTGGGCAACACAGTGATACCCCATCATGACAAAAATTAGAAAAAAAATTTGCTGGGCGTGGTGACATGCCTGTAGACCCAGCTACTTGGGAGGCGGCGGTGGGAGGATCACTTGAGCATGGGAGGTGGAGGCGCAGTGAGATGGAGGCACAGTGAACTGTGATTGTGCCACTGCACTCTGGCCTGGGTGACAGAGTGAGACCCTATCTGATAAATAAATGAAAACACACACATACATATACATAATATACACGTGTGGTATGTATGTATTCAGAAAATAGGCACAACTAACTAAAGGTATTCCTACAAGATAAACTAGAAGGAAAAGCAAGAGAAAGCCTAACAGTTCACAATGATTGGGGTAGGAATGTCATTGGGGAGGCACTTTCTGGTCCCTGTGAGGCAGCAGTGGTCTCTGAACACTTGCTGTGCTCCACAAGAAGGAAGGGGATGTGGGTTTTATTTTATGTGTATTCATATATACACAAATCTATCTACACATAAATGAAAGATGCACATCACAGCACTGACACTTAACATTAGATGCCCTCAGATGTTTTAGAGTCTCTTTTGTGTGTGTGTTCTTTTTTTTTTTGGTAGGTTTTTTAAATAATTTTTTTCTCTGTTCTTTTTTGTAAAGCCAGTTGTGACCCACTAAATTGATTTTGTCGCTCCCTGTTTGAAAGTGTTTTATTGCTTAAGTTGAGTGGTAAGTACGTAGCTGTTTGTTTTATTCCTTTTTATACAGGACTCATCCATTTTATGTACGCTTCTGTCAGAAAGCAGAAACCACTCAAAGCACATGGGGAGAGGATGCCTCTGTGCCTCTAGAGAGCCTGGGCTGAGCTGGGAGGGCTGCCTGGGGTCCCTTGTCTGGGGAGGGAGCCTGGATTCTGTGGGGAGATAGGTTTGTTTCAGATAGTCCATTGAAGTGGGGTTGAGCTCAGGAGCCCTTTGCAAGCCCCCTGTATGGTAGGGAGCTTGGAGAAGACCTCTTTCAGCTGCTTCCTCTGGTCAGTACTGGAGAACAGGGAGTGGCTATCCTGGGACATCCTGGCCTAGCATGCTCTCTTCCCAGGGTTGTTGGCCTTGGGCCCCACCTGTGTCCCTCTTTGCTGGCATGGGACAGTACCCTTTTGATGGCTGTCTCTCCTGGCACAGGGCACAGACCCTGGTGTGGCCGGCAGTATCCTTTTCCCTCCTCACCCCAGCTGCCCAGACCCTCTGCAGGCATTTCTGAGCCCTGACCTTGCCTTCCAACAGGTACCAAGCCAGCTGCCTCTATTGACCCATGGGGGGTGCCCACTGGAGCCAGCACACAGTCTGTCCCCAAGAACTCGGACCCCTGGGCAGCTTCACAGCAGCCTGCCTCCAGTGCCGGGAAAACAGCTTCTGACGCATGGGGTGCAGTCTCCACCACCAAGCCCGTGTCTGCCTCTGGTGAGCCCCTCACTCACCCACCTTTCTGCCTGGCCTCTGAGAGCCCCTGGGCCCTGCAGCCGCTCCTGGCTCCTAGGCGTCAGCCCTGTTACTTTGCTTGCATTTGCTCCCCTCCTCCCCCTTAACCTTTGTTCCTGATCCCCAGATCCCAGGCACCCCAGTGTGACAGTGAGTGAGTGCGAGCGAGTTCCCGGGTTTTGTGCACTGGTACCTCGCTCCAAATTGAGGGGGCTTCTGATGGGGTGTTGAGAGAGGAGACTGCCCTGGGCCCACAGCCTGTGGGTCCTGTCCTCACCCCTGGGGGACTGGGCAGGCTGGCCTCTGGGCAGTCCTGGTGTCTTCCTACAGACCCTCATCCAAGCAACCAGACCCAGCTTGATGCACCTCCACCACTGCCAGCACCCCTTTCCCTTTTGAGGTGGGGGTGGTAGAAGCACTAGCAGGTGGGCATCCCACACCCTGTCATGGGAGGCCGGGCTCCCTATCTTCCCTCCCAGCGCACTGGTGACCCGATCCTGTCTTGCCTCTTTGGCTCTCAGAATTCTTCTCCATGAGGCAGGGTAAGCGGGGAGAGGCCCCTGTTGCCAGCCCATCCTGAGGGTGTGCACTGGACAGTGGAGTTGCCACGAAGTCCTGTGAGGTGCTCCCAGTCACTGGCCTCTATGTCCACCCAGGGTCCTTTGAGCTCTTCAGTAATCTGAATGGTACAATTAAAGACGACTTTTCTGAATTTGACAACCTTCGGACTTCAAAAAGAACAGGTATGTACAGGTGATGGTGGTTTCTGTAATCCTCTGTGCATTTGACCAGCTCAGTTATTGCAGAAATAATAGTTTTCAAAACCCTTCAACTTTCTGCATGTTCTTTGTATTTTGATCTTGGGAGCCTGAAGCTTCTCATTCTAAGAATTCGTACATCAATAGTTAAAAATCACAAGGTGGAGTCCCCCAGGACTGTGTCTCCAGGTTAGGAAGCCCCAAGACTTCGTGCAGATACCACAGCCCCAGCCTCCCCAGCTCACAGTGAGCCTCACGTCCGGCCTGATCCAGCATTTCCATTCACCTTCCTCCTGCTAACTTCCACTCCTCAGAGGGCCTCCTTTTCCCAGACAGCAACCTTTGGGCATCAGTGGGGCCAGCCTCTGCCCTGTGTTGTCACCTCTCAGGTGACAGCTCCAGCCCAGCAGACCCACAGTCCAGTCTCCAGACCTGTTTTCCTTCCCTGTGTGCCCCTGGGATGGAAGGGTATCAGGTGAATGCAGAAGGAAGGGGCGTGTGGGCCAAGGTGGGCCTGGACGCTGGAGGGAGAAGGCCTGGGATGCATTCTTCACACCCTATTTGGCCTGGGGTGTGGCAGCCTCTGTCTGTCTCTGGGCCACATCTCCCAGCCATGCATGGCAACGTCTCTCTTTTTTCTTTCCTCTCGGCTTTTGCTGCTTGCCCCCACCAGTTTCGCTACCACCTCTCTCCCAGTCTCTTCCTTCTCTCCCTTCTTTTTTAGCCCTCTTTACCAACTGTAGCCACAAGCCTGGCTAGGCCCTGGTGTGAGGTACAAGCAACCTGGCACCCATGACCTCAGTTGACCCCCTTGACCTCCTCCAACGCCTCTCAATTCAGGAGCTCCCCGCCGGGAGATGGAGGCAGCTTTGAGAATGTGCTGCTTTTCTGGGTCTTTGCTGCATTAATAAGATTCCATGTGTCTTCTCTGCAGGCCAAAGTATAGCCTAACTTGTCCTTGCCTCCCACTCCATGCCTCAGTGAGAAGACAGCTTGGCCATTGTTACATGTCAGCTTTTGAAACATTTATCCCCTGCTGGTGCAGTGGCTCACGCCTGCAATCCTGGCACTTTGGGAGGGCCAGCATGGGAGGATTGCTTGAGCCCAGGAGTTTCAGACTAGCCTAGGCAACATAGTGAGACCCCCGTCTCTACAAAAAAATTAAAAAATTAGCCAGATGTGGTCGTGTGCACCTGCCTGTGGTCCCAGCTACTCAAGAGGCTAAGGCAGGAGGATCCCCTGAGCCCAGGAGATCGAGACTGCAGTGAGCCTTGATCGCCCAGGCTGGAGTGCACTGGCGTTATTGGTTGTTTTTTGTTTTGTTTGTTTGTTTTTGAGTCTTCTTTGCTCAGTTCACATTGTCAGATAGAGTTGTCCTTCCCCTTGCCTCAACTTTTATGGAATAACAGATTGAAAACATTTTCTCCTGACTTTAAAATTTGTTGAAAATACTTTGTTGCTATATAATCTCTCTTTGTATGGCTCAGCAATAATTCATTAATTTGGGGGAGGACACTTTAGGTTGATGTCAAGTTTTAATCTACTGTAAATGATGCTGTTGTGAAGCTCTTTGTGCTTACAACCCTGTTCACATTTTACATTATTTGCTTAGACCAGATTCCTAGAAATGGGGTTACTGAGTGAGAGAATGACTGTTGTTAAGAACTCCTGTACCATGAAGCATCCTGTCATGACAATTGCTTTCCTACTGGCCTGTTGTCAGCTCTATGGGCTGAATTTAAAAAAAAAACAATTTGCTTTCTTTTTACTATCAAGAAGTTCATGTTTATTGTGGAAAATTTAGTAAATGGAAAATGTTAAAAAAAAAAAAAAAAAAAAAAAAAAAAAAAAGTACATTGCTCATGCCTAGCCTCCAACCCAAAATGACATCTTGGTATTCTGGAGGAATGAGCTGTACACACTCTTTTGTAACCTGCTTTTTTTCCCACTTAGTATTTTGATAAGCTTTCTTTGCTCATCATTAGGTATTCTTCTGTCCCTGCATTCAGGTGTTTGGTTATGTGGATACTTGATTTATCTAACCCAGCCCATGACTGGCTGTGTGTCGTCATGTGGCACTGTCAGGCAGGCATGTTTCCAGGAGGCCATGTTTTGTGTTAAGTACACAGTCTTAGGCTCTCCCTGCCACACTCACCCTGCCATATGTGTCCTTGTCTTGCAGCCGAATGTGTGACCTCTCTGCCATCCCAAAACAATGGAACTACCAGCCCTGACCCCTTTGAGTCTCAACCCCTGACCGTTGCCTCAAGCAAGCCCAGCAGTGCCCGGAAAACACCTGAGTCCTTCCTGGGCCCCAATGCAGCCCTGGTGAACCTGGACTCACTGGTGACCAGGCCCACCCCACCAGCTCAGTCCCTCAACCCTTTCCTGGCACCAGGTAGGCTGTCATCCCAGGCTTCATCCAGCTGCCTGCTGTGCTTGAGAATGGGTGTGCAGCAGGCCTCTCGGGGGCTCTTCCCACTGTGTGACAGGCAAGGGGTGGGACTAGCTGGAAACTCTACATTAGCACACATGCCCTCGCCAGGGCCACCTGGGGTGGGGTGTGGAAGCCGTTGTCAGTTATGTGGGGAGGGTATGGGTAGGAAATAGCTCCTTTCCTCTCAGTTGAGACTGCCAAGCAGAAGCTGTCCCTGACTTGGTGCCCCCTGGTTGTGAGACCCTCAAGGGAGTGTCAGTTCTAAGAAAGGTAAAGTAGGGTGGACTGCTAGGGGTGAGGAAGAGCCAGGGTTTGATGTGTAGCACACCTCTCTTGGGAAAAATGTAACTTAGCCCTTGGGTACAAGCCTTCCTCCAGGTCCCTCGCTTATACTCCTGGTGCCAGAGTCTGCCCCCTGCCCTCAAGGCTCCACGTTGGCTGCTGGACAAGCCCCCAGCTGTTCAATTGGGTATCCAGGGCCATTATGGCCTGGCCCCACTCTCCTCCTCCCTCCCTGTGTGCATGAAACCCTTGTGACACCCAGCCCCTTGGCACCCCTCAACCTGTACAGCGCTTCCTTAAGCCCAGGCTGTTACACACTCAGTTTCCCCTGCCTGGAATGTCCTCCCTCCTCTTCCCCAATGAAAGCATCTTACTCCTCCTTCGACACCCAGCTCAGATGACCCACCTTCTAGGAAGTCCCCCCAGCCCCCTTCCTCACATGTTTCCCAAGGCCTTGGGCATCCCCCAGGGCAGGAATGTATCACCCTCAAGTGTTCAGCCCCTGACTGGCCCCACCATGTAGGGATCTGAGGATCTTGGGCCACCGTCCCTGACAGTACCTTGCAGAGGAGAATGACCACTGAACTTACAGAGGCTGAGGTTGGGGACCCTTGGACAGAAGTGAGGTGTGTGGAGTTCCTGGGTCCTGGCCAACCCTGAGGTCCTACGATGGGTGAGGACATGGCTGCCCCTAGAGGAGGTGGTTCCCCGGGTAGAACTAGATTAGCTTCCAGGCTCCTCAGCCAGCCAGGAGTCTGTGCCTGCCCCAGGAGGCCTTATGCCTCTTCTGCCCAGAGAGCCCTTGAAGGCCCTGCAGGAGCTCTGGTGGTCATCTGTGTCCATCAGCTCTTGGTAGGCACCTGGCTGGAGGCCTGAGGCAGCTTTGTTGGCTGCATACCAGTCGTGGTTCCTGGGGGCTGCAGCCAAGATGGAGGAGGTTTGGGCAGCTCTGCTGGACATACACGGCCATTCTCCAGGCCACTCAGGGTAGGGCCAGGCTGCCTGGAAGAGTTGGTGCCGGCAGCACACACACTTTTGCAAAGAAAAGCCTTTCTAGTGTGAGGTAAATTCTGGAGACACTGGGAAAGACAAGGCTGCATCAGCTTCTTGAATGCAGGACTTCTAGCCTTCGCGATGTCATATGTGGGTCCCTGGGTGCTTTGTGGGCACTGCCACACGAGCCACACACTGCCAGTCCCATGTCCCCCTCAGCAAACAGAATGAGGGAGCCGTGGCAGCTGATGGCTGGTGAAGGTGTCCTGGGTGCCAGCCCTGCAGAGGAGCCAGGGTGCCCCGAGATGGCCGTGTTCCTGGCATGGCCTTGGTCAGCTTTGTAACGCTGGACAAATCACTTGGCTTCTCACAGCCTCAGTCTCATTCTTAAAGTGCAGATTCATGCAGTCAGCAGATATTTGCTGCCATGGACTCTGCCATGGACTCGGCCGGCACCGTCACGGGTTCTGAGGGCACAGCAGGGACCAGAATACCCGCATGCAGTCCCTGACCTGAGAGCTCAGAAGGCCACACCCTGACGGCTCAGCCTCTGCCCCTTCTTCTGTCTCCCCAGGTGCACCCGCCACCTCGGCTCCTGTTAACCCCTTCCAGGTGAACCAGCCCCAGCCGCTGACGCTGAACCAGCTTCGGGGGAGCCCGGTCCTGGGGACCAGCACATCCTTTGGGCCTGGCCCAGGAGTGGAGTCCATGGCTGTGGCCTCGATGACCTCCACGGCCCCACACCCAGCTCTGGGGGCCACTGGTGCCTCTCTGACCCCGCTGGGCCCTGCAACGATGAACATGGTGGGCAGTGTGGGTATCCCCCCATCTGCA
Source organism: Rhinopithecus bieti (assembly GCF_001698545.2). NCBI lineage: Eukaryota > Metazoa > Chordata > Mammalia > Primates > Cercopithecidae > Rhinopithecus > Rhinopithecus bieti. The sequence continues at coordinate 138,787 of NW_016816111.1, forward strand.
GCCCAGGCCACCGGCACAACCAACCCTTTCCTCCTCTAGTGCCTGGCTTGGGACCCGCCCAAAGCACCTGTGCTGGAGGATGCCGAGCAGGGACTCTCGTCTGTGGGACGGGATCCAAGAGTTTGGGGATTAGGGGTATTAGGGCTTTTCAGCTCCAGCTTCCTGATGAAAGGGCTGTCTTTACAGCCCCAACCCTCGGACCCTCGCCTTCCAAGGCAGGCCCACTTGGCCTGGCCTGCTCTTACCACCTCCTCCCAAGCACTCAGGTCCTGGCAGGGCCCCTCTGAGGCCTTGGATGAGGAGGTGGAGTCATCAGTATTGCCCTTGTCCCCAGCCTCAGCCAGAGGGTCTCCAGGACGTTGCCTGTCCCAGGACTTGGGACAGTGGCCTCATCTTTGTCCTCCCCACCCCCCAGCCCTAGGGACACCCCAGGCAGTCCTGGGTGTGGACACGATGAAGCACCTGCTCCATAAGACACTGACCTTTTGGGGAAGTGGTTGTGCATATTTTATTTTTCTTTGACTCGTGTGAGTTCAAAGTAAACACCACCACCGTGGACAACTCTTGAATTAAATCCACTAGAGCGAGCTTTAAAACTAATCTGAGCATAACCCCCAACGTGGCTCTATGCTTGTGTACCTTTGCACATATTTTGTTTAGTACAGTTTCATATTTGAGTTTGCAAAATTATCTAATAGTCTTTTTTTGGCTAATATTTTTATAACGTGGTTCTTATTTAACTGTCTAGTTTTGATAGAATTTACCAGGTCTGGCTGAATGAAGATATTGGCACGTGTTATTTTAGTGGTTTAAATCCTCTTATTTATGGTTTTAACTCTAAGAAAATTTTAAAAGGAAGAGATGTTTGGATGACAAAAAAAAAAATGCCTTATTGAAAAACTAAAGCAAATTCTTTATAGGAAGAAAATATGGGAATTTGATTACACATAGATGATGTTTATTTAAAAAAAAAAAAAAACTACAACAGCAACAAAAAATCCTAGCCTCCAGTTGCCTTTTCCTTTCATTAACTCCTGTTTTTGGTGAATTACTAAACTGATTGACTTTCAGCCTTATTGGCTAGATCCTGAGCGAGAGGCTATTTTTCTTACTGATATACCAACATCCTGAAAGTTAAAGAAAAAAATCTAATGTATGAATGTGACTCACCAATTTTTATCAACTAATTCCTTTTTTTTATTAAAGGCATGCAGGGATTAACAAGGACTTCTGTTTACAATGGAAATCTGAAATGGAAGAAACATCTTTAACCTTGTGTGTCTGTGATCTCCTCTGTCTTAATCCACGCTCAGGCTAAAGATGGAGATAATGTGGAAATGGCAGTTGTCCTGAGGGCATGGGGGTGGGGGTGCTTCTGTGCCCACGGGTCCCTGGGCAATAGTCCCTAGGCTAAGACGGGAGTCGGGGGCTAGGGGACCAGGGCTGGCCCTGATCCACCTACCTGCTAACTCCAGACATTATTTTAAATTGGAGACCTAAAATAATTATCTTATATTTTGGAGATGAAGGAAAAAGTCATTCACCCGGGACAGATTTTTAACAAACATGCATTAATATTACCTCCCTCTTCCAAACTCCTGCTGTCCTCACCTCACCCACCACTGTAAAAGTATTATGTCATGCATTAAAGACCAGAAAAAACTTGCTTTTACCCAGGGAAGGGACATTCCACCAATCCTGTGTCTGGGCAGCTTGCCTGGTGGACGTTTCTGGCCCCTTTTCCACTATGGGAATTTCTCACCTCCAGCTCTTTAAGGGCAGCCGACCACCTGCCAGCCCCTCTCTGGTTCCAGAAGATCTAACCCTTCGCACTAGCGCAGGAGAGATCTTAAATGGTCTCCGGGCTGCTGGGACATGCAGGCTGTGAGTGAGGACTGCACCCACTCATGCTGTTCCTGAGGCCGCCGTCTCCAGTCCCAGCAGCCATGTCTAGAGTTCCTGACCAGCCACCCTCTGCCAGAACTGCAGGCCTGGGGCTGGGCCTTAGGCTCCTGCTGCCATTCGGGTAAGCCGGTGGCTGGTCTCGTCTGCTGGGGGAAGGGTGGGTGGGGAGGTGCAGTGGGATGGTAGGCGGGATGCTTGCCCAGAAAGGTGCTTTCCTTCAGATGGTGCAGGGCCTGGGCCAGCCTTACAGGTCAGTAGACCAGACTCGACTACTTGGGGTCAGTGATTCTTTTGTAACAGAAGAGCCCTTCATGACACGACTTTGAGGCCCCAACATGACAGCCACTGGGCCACCAGGACTCAAGACGACAGCCCCCACCCCATCTGGCACAGGCCATCCCGAGTGCATGTCCCTGTTGCCCACTGCACTGATCATGAAGCCACCGGCCACTGCCATGCATGTTGGCGCCTGTGCCATCATGCTCCCTCCTGATGGGCACTGTGGTGGAGGAAGTCACCCAGCTGTTTCTCAGTCCCAGAGGCCGGTGGCTGGTTTTGAACTTGTGTTGACTGTTGACACTTATTTACTGTATAAATATAATTTATCATTTGTACCATGGTGCGGTTTCTGGCTGTGTCCTTCTCCCACCTCATCTTCATCAGTCCTGTTCCACTGGAGGGGGGTGGGAGATAAAGGAGCCGATTCCTGTGGAGCTTGGTCTGCAGTCAATGAGGCCACCAGCCTGGTCCTAGTACGCGTGTGAGCTGGGCATTTGGTTGCCCCTGAACCTCAGGAAAAGGGGGTGGGAGGCCTGCCCTTGGTGAGGTGCTGAGACTGGTGGCCTGCACGGGTGTGGTAGGGGAAGTGCTAGCCACTGCCCACTTCTTGCGTCCACCCTCCTAATGTGGCCTGGTCACTGGTGGAGACTGCTTTGGATGAGATGGAAGTGACAGTGTGCCAGGTCCCCAGAGGCTTCCTGTGCTCTGCCTCCTCTGGTGTCCATGCTGCAGAAAAGCTGCTCTGGGAAGCCACCTCCTGTCAGCCGGGGCAGCGGAGGGAGGGATTGCGTGGAGCTGCCCAGCCAACTGTGTATTCCTGAGAGGAGGGGCCTGTTGGAGCCACTGGTTCTTAGGTAGCTTGCTGTGCAACAGCTGACCGACACAGAGGGCCTGTGCCTCAGAGCCGCCGACCAGAGGAGGGTAGCGGCGGGAGGACACGTGCACCTCCAGGCAGCAGAGGTGGAAGAGGTGCTCCGGTCATGGGAGGAGGCAAGGCCGAGGCAGAGGCGGCTGGGAGACGCTGATGGGAAGGGTTGGAGAGGCCCTGAGACGAACCTGGAGGGAGGCCTGGGACTGCCCTGCAGCCCTCTGCTCTCTGTGTGAGTGCCTGGCTCCCAGTGTCCACCCAAGGACAAACTCAGAGCTAGGAGGCTAGGGGCTGGTGGCAGGGGGTGCCCGTTCAGTGCAGGGGACAGGAGAGAGAGAAGGGTGTGTGGGATGCTCTTGTTTACGCTGCAGTAACACATCAGGTCTCAGCGGCTTCCCACGGGNCGTGCACCTCCAGGCAGCAGAGGTGGAAGAGGTGCTCCGGTCATGGGAGGAGGCAAGGCCGAGGCAGAGGCGGCTGGGAGACGCTGATGGGAAGGGTTGGAGAGGCCCTGAGACGAACCTGGAGGGAGGCCTGGGACTGCCCTGCAGCCCTCTGCTCTCTGTGTGAGTGCCTGGCTCCCAGTGTCCACCCAAGGACAAACTCAGAGCTAGGAGGCTAGGGGCTGGTGGCAGGGGTGCCCGTTCAGTGCAGGGGACAGGAGAGAGAGAAGGGTGTGTGGGATGCTCTTGTTTACGCTGCAGTAACACATCAGGTCTCAGCGGCTTCCCACGGGTTTCTCACAGAAGTCAGGGACTCAAGCCTCTTTCATGTTGAGACACTGCTTTGACAGACAGCCCTGAAGGTAGCTATGAAGGGAAAAATGGACAAGGGCCAAGCATAGATTTCTTACAGCCAGCCCTGGAATTGCCGCACTGCCACCCACACCAGTGCCAGAATTAGGCCCTCGGCCCCCATCCAGATGTGGGGGGATGGGCAAGTGCAGGCTTCTTTTGTGGCGGAGGGCAGGAGTGGGGGAAATGGGCTTGGTTAACATTGCCAGTCCGGGTCACAGCAGACTCTGGCTCCCAGAGAGTTATTTCAGTCTTCTTCTCAAACCATAAGGTCCTGTGTCCTGGGCTCTGTGGGGTATAGAGCCTTCTCCAGCAAGGCAGACACAGCCCATAAACTAGAAAGACCAATGATCTGTGCCCTTCCCCCAACAATAACAACAAAGCAGGCAGGGGTCGGTCCCCACAGTCCAACTCCATTTGGAGGAGCAGAGAATGGGAGAGGCCCCACAGTGCTGGAAGCTGCAGCAGACTGAGGTCGCCTTGCGGTGAGGAGGGAAAGGATCTAATGGTGCCCTGCTCTGGGCTCTGCCCCCTGGTGGAGAGCTGGCCTTTTTTGTATTCCCTTGGCTGCAGCTCTTGGGCCAAGCTCAGCTTTCTCACCTGCTGCCTGTGGGTGCATGGTTCCGGGCCAGGACCTGTTTTGAGTGAGCCAGAGGCTTCAGTCCAGGCTCATGGGCCTTGCAGAGGCACAGTTCCCTCAAAAATGTGACAGTCTTTGTGCTTCTAATCAGTTCCATGTGCAAATAACTGCATTATTTTGGTCAGAGTGTTATTTGGTGGCCCCCGATGGACCTTGTCTCCCAGTGTGGTCTCCCTTACCTGACGGGCATGGCCATATGACTAGATGGGGCCAGTGGCACGATGGCAGCAGGGGCTTGATAAATGCCTGCACATGGAGCTTGACGTCCTGGCACGTTCTGCTGGCAGCCCACCTGTGGTACTATGAGAAGTTCAAACACGTGGAGAGGCGACATGGGGGAGAACGGAGGTGTTCTGTCAGTAGCCCCCATGAGCCCCAGACAACAGCCCACCATGTGAGTAATCATGTTGGTCAGCTCAGTGGAACAGCTCCAGCTAGAATCAAGTGTAGCACAGCCGCCTAGCTGAGCCCAGTCTCCTACAGGATCATAAGTGATAAATGATAGTGGTTTTAAATGACAGTTTTGGGGTAATTTGTTACACAGCAATAGACAACTCAAGGACACACATAAAATTATTTCCTAGACATAAGCTGCCTTATTTCCTTGCTGCCTTACCTCTATGCTTCTCTCAATGGAGCTACCATGAGGCCATCTGGGATCATGATGGGAGAGCCACCCCCTTAATTCCATATTTACCAAAAGACCCAAGTTATTTTGTTCAGATGATAAGTTTTATTACGCCTTTATTATTGTTCAAAGGAATTTTCAATCTTATTAGAGTTCTAGAAAGTCTCCTTTTGCAATGTTTTGATGCCAATTTTTTTTTTTAGATTCTTTGTTGCCTTTCATTTCTGCATGCAAACTAGCCAGTTCTTTCCTCCTTACTGTGATAGCATTCTAAAATGCAGTCAACAGTAGCCAACTCACACTGCACATCCTCTCTGGTCTGTCCCTTTCCCCTAGAGCTGCTGGCTCTGGGGCACATAACCTGCCTCCCAAGTTAGCAAGAGAGTCTTAGCAAATGTGTTGTATTTGCATAATACGGATCTCCTGCTGTCCAGCTTATGAGCTGTATTCTTTTTGCCTGCCACGCAGCTGCTTAGCCAATGACACTTTGTTTTTTCTGTTTTTTGGCTGCAGCAGAAACCCACTCCTTATTTCCATATCATTTGCAATAGAATAGGCTATGCAGGATCAAATAACCTCAAGCTCTCATTGGCTGCACACAGTATCTTACGAATATTTCTCACTCACAAAAAGCCTGATGGAGATGTTCCTGGCAGTGCTCTGCAAGCTGGGGTGCCCAGACCCAGGCTCCTCCCTTACGATGCCATTGTCTTCAACGTGTGCCTCAATGGGTGCCATGGACAAGAACGAGGAGAAGTGCTCGTGCGACACTGAAGTGGGTCAGACCTCTCAGTGGTGAACATCCTTTTCATACTTTGCTTTGGCTAGAACTACTCACATGGACCCACGTTGATGCAACGGGCCTGGGAAATGTAGTCTTCGGGTGTGCCAGGAGAAAAGGGAGATAGTCTGGTGAACATGCGGCTTTGTGACAGTGGCTGACAGCACGGACAGCAAGTGAGAGCGGACCTGCGGGCCGTATGCCTCGACTGTCCTCATGGAGGGGGTCCCACATGCCCAACCACCCCCCAACCCCGGCTTCCCAGGCACTCACGCCTTCAGCCTCTAAATCTCACTGCATCATCTCTTGCCTTGACTGGGCAGGGATGCAAGGAGCTTTGTGAAGTGGCAGTGACATTTCTGTGCCTTTGGGGCTGGGTTGTTCATTCTTTTTCTTGAGATGGAGTCTCCCTCTGTTGCCCAGGCTGGAGTGCAGTGGTGCAGTCTTGGCTCACTGCAACCTCCACCTCCAGGGTTCAAGCGATTCTCCTGCCTCAGCCTCCCGGGTAGCTAGGATTACAGGCGCCTGCCACCTGTAATGCCTGGCTAACTTTTTGTATTTTTAGTAGAGACGGGGTTTCACCATGTTGGCCAGGCTGGTCTTACAGTCCTGACCTCAGGTGATCCGCCTGCATCAGCCTCCCAAAGTGCTGGGATTACAGGCGTGAACCACCACGCCCGGCCTGGTCGTGCATTCTTAAAGTATTCTGGGCCAGGCGCGGTGGCTCACGCCTGTAATCCCAACACTTTGGGAAGCTGATACAGGCAGATCACCTGAGGTCAGGAGTGGAAGACCAGCCTGGCCAACACGGTGAAACCCTGTCTCTACAAAAATACAAAAATTAGCCAGTTGCAGTGGCACATGCCTGTAATTTTAAGCTACTCAGGAGGCTGAGGCAGGAGAATCACTTGAACCCGGGAGGCAGAGGTTTCAGTGAGCCAGGATTGTGCCACTGCACTCCAGCCTGGGCAACAGAGTAAGACCCTGTCTCACAAAAAAAAAAAAAAAAAAAAGTTATGTATTTTGTTGTATGTAAATGTCCTCTCAGAAGAACACACTACAGCCAGACACTGGATTCTGGTTAATGGTAAGTGTGCTAAAACATACGGAAGGTGGAGTCCTGATGTCGTGGTTTATTCTAAAATGCAATAAAAGTAGGATGGATTGAAGCAGGGATGAATAGTTGGATAGATGTGAATATGAAAGTATGGAACAGGAAATTGGTAATGGTAGAATCTAGGTGGTGGGTATGGGGTGTTCACTGTAAAATGATGTCAGCTTTTCCATGTTTAGACATTTCAGTAATGTTGAGAAAAACCGGAAAATTAAACATAACCAGAAGAGGGTGACTTAGTATTTCCCAGCTGCTGACAGGCTGGACAAATGGGGCCTGAGGCTTGAACATGCACGCCACAGGCTAGAGGCTTCAGGGAAGAAGTTTCAGGTCCCCTTTATGTGGACCAAGGCCAGTGGCCTGGGTGAGGTGAGGCCATGGACAGAGAAAACAGCTTTCTGGAGAGCTGTGATAAAATGGGGCAGAGGACAGGAGCAGCTGGGGGTGCTGGGCTTTTGCTCTGTGTCATCCTGTGACAGATATGGGGCACATGTGGAGGCTGGTGTACAGGAGCCTTTGCAGGAAAACTCACGATGGAGGGAGATGGGGAGAAGACCCTTGAGAGCACTGCATCTCCCACATACCCGAGCCTTGTCCTCAGGTAGGGTCAGGAAGGCAGCTAATGTGGGGTCGTTGTGGGAACGGGAGGGAGCGCCTCAGGCTAAGCTGGCAGGGAGGGTGCCGGAGGTCTGAAGAGACAAAGGCTGTAAGTTTCCTCAGAGAATGCATGAGGGAGTTGTCTAAGGAAACATAGACCTGGGCCATGGATGGAACGTGGGCCGTCGTGGCTCTAGGGACTCAGGCAGGTGCAGGGCAGGTGAAGGAACAGCTGGCTGTCACCAGGGTGGAGACTCTGCCAGGTAAGCATAAACGAAGGATGGAGGGCACTATGGGGAAGTGCATGCAGATGACCAGGAGTTCTAAACTGGGTTGGGAGGAAAGCAAGGAAAAAGGGGCTGGTCCAGGGGCTTGGAGGGCCTGGTGGTTTGAAGAGCACAGGGAAGTGCCACATGAGGAAGGGCCTGGCCTGAGGGAGGGATGCCTCGATCTAGACCTTGGAGGCAGTGCCTTCACCAGTAACAGGAGATATGCCTGGCTGTGAGGGGTAGAGGTGAGGATCGTTCCAAGTGAGGAGGTTGAGGAAGAGGCAAGGACACACCCCTGCTCTAGGCTCACTGCACATGTGGAGTGGGAGGAAAAAGATTCCACTTAAGAGGGCTGCAGGGGACTGAGCGGGCTTCAGTAAGGCCAGAAGGCAGAGGGAACTTCCTATTCCGAGAAGATGGTGGGAATCACAGGAATTTTGCTGCCAACAGACCATGAGTTCCAGAGCGCACAGTGAGTTCTGGGGAGGGCACGGGAGTGCTCGTGAGATAAAGAGCAGAAGAGGGTCAGCCCAGATGGTCTCAGGGCAAGTGCCCATGACAGTCCAGGGCAACATGGGCGAGGCTGGGAGGTGGGGGTGTGCCAGGAGCCTGTGGTTTCTCTTGGATCCCGCTGAGGGCAGTATCTAGGCTGGGGCACCATGTCTGCCTAAAGCTCAGTGGCAGGACAGAGAGGGCCCAGGGCTGCCTTGTGAGGTGCCAGGGGTTCTTGGGAAGGTAGGGAGGCCCAGGGCCAGGGCCCCCAAAGTAATGCTAAAGGGGTTCTGCTTCCAGAAGGGCCCGGACAACCTCAGAGGTCAGGGTGTTGAGCCAGGGGGCTCACCTTCCTCTCCTGCCAAGGGGCTGCCAGAAAGCTGGACCCCAGCCAGCAGCCTCCCACCTCTGGGAGGTTTCCAGCCCCCATCCTTGGACTGTGGGTAGGGAGGAGCAGAGAGGGGAGTGGGCAGGCTGAGGGTCTGCCATCCCCCAGGTACCTCACCATCCAGCTTCCGCTAACAGGGTTTTCTCCTTGCCAAGGGAGGCTGGCGGCCAGGAGCATAGCTGAGTGGGTAATTCTACTTAACCCCCAAGCCTCCAAGGAGGGTGCCATGCCCAGTTCAAGGAACAATGTGTTGAGGTATAGAAAAGGCCACACAGCTGTGAGTGGCAGAACCTGGTTATGTCAAAGCTCCCATCCCAGATGCCATCCTGCTGCACAGTCGGGTCTTCTGGCAGCTTCCATGGCACAAGGGGTAGGGACAGGGAGAGCCCTGGAGGTGGGGCCAGAAAGGCCCAAGAGCTCCCAGCTTCTGTTGGGGAGGGGCTAAACAGGAGAGAAGGCAGCCCCAGGCCTAGGCTCTCTGAAAATGAGACTTTATTATATAAAACTATCCTGTGTGCCCCCAGCTCCCGCCACCAGGCTGCCCTTCAGGCTGATGGCCAGCCGCCTGACTCCGGGAAGGCAGCCCTTCATTATCAGAAACTGTGCAGCCTGTGGAGCCTTCACTGGGGGAAGCCCTGGGGTGGGCTGGGCCACGACACACCCTGTGTGTCCAAAGGCCCAGTGTCGTAGCCCAGCTTCCTCATGTCCTTGGTCACCACGTTGAAGAGGAGGGTGACAAAGCCCTGAGAACGGACACGGGTCACTGGGGACAGAAGGACAGCATCAGTCAGGCTGGGATGGGGCAGAGACAGACCCAGGTTGATCTGGGAATCTCAGCCTCAGTGTTCTCATCTGTAAAATGGGGACAACAGCGCCTGCCCCATGCCCCTCACTGGGAGGTAAAGGGGCTGCCAGGACAGGCAGATATGACAAACCCTCTGTGCTCCAACCAGGCCCTCATCTGGAAACATTTGTGGGCTAACTCCCATGTGCCTGGCATGTCCCCGGCATTCCCCCAGCCCTGGGCCCATCTACTCCCAGGTTCTAACCTGTCTGGGGGCTGAGGGTAGAGGAGGGGAGGGAGCTTTACCTTCCCGGCCTTCACCCTGAGCCACCACCTTGGGGTCTGTGTACTCGGGTCGCCGCCCCGTGAACCAGCTGGGAACACAGAAGAACACAGGTAAGCAGGGCCCCACCTGGGCATTCCTGGCCTTGGACGACGCTGGATGTGGGCTCTCTGTTCAGAAACCAGCACTCCTGCTCCAGCCGCACCCCATCCCCACCAGGAGTCAGGCCCTAAGCAGAGCCTTCCTGGTGGCTGGGCTCCAGCGTGGTGCTGTCCCTTGCCGGGGTCACACAGCCTAGCCAGGCCTCAGGCGCTCTGTGGCCACGCTACCTCCGCTGGCCGGTTAGGCTTTTCCATCTCTGGCTTCCATGGGTTTGGTTCACTGGGAATGAGAGCTCAGGGAGATTCTGGGGTGGGGGTGCTGCCTGAACCCCCAGAAATCCCAGAAAAGTGACAGCAGCTGAGGTGGGGGAGGGGCGGGGACAGTGTGACCCTTCAGCCTTCCTGGAAGGGGGCCCTACCCCAGAGAGTCTGTGGGGTGGGCAGCAGGGCCAGAACTGGCCTCCTCAGCCTTGCCTCCCACTAGTGTGGGGTCCAGGACATGTCACTTCCCATCTTGGCACCCACCACAGGCCCTGCCAGGGGTGGCACACAGCCACCAGGCTGAGCATGTGCCCTCCCTAGCCCCAGACCCCAGTCGGGCTGGGCGGGAGGCCAGGAGGCCGGGGGTGTCAGGCCCCGCCGCCGACACACCCACGCGAGCCGGAAACAACCAGGAGCACTATTCCCGGCCGGGTGGGTCCGGCAGCCGCGGGCTTCGCCCCGCCGGGACTCGCGGCCGCGCCTCCTCTGCACCACAGCTCCCAGGGCCCCCTGCAAGGACACACCCAGCCCCCAAAGGTCACTGGCAACCGTGGCGACACAACAGCCCACACACCGCCCTCCTGTCTCTGAGGTGGGCACCAGCGCTCACCTGGGGCTGCTGCAGAGGGGCCCAGGCCAGGGAGGGGCTCCCGGCTGCTGCAGAGTTGGCCTGTGGAGACCACAGCCAGGGAGCACTGCCCACCAGCCCCCAACCCCAAGGAGGAAGCCAGGGAGCGAAAGCCAGCGGGCGCTCCCCAAGGGGAAGGGATGGGCAGCCACAACCCCTGCGCCAGTTTCTCCTTCGGGAGAGTGAGGCTCTCACAGCACCCACCTCACAGGAGGCTGTGTGTGAGGACAGGGGCCTGGGAATGTCCCCATTGTGCCCAGTAGATTCCACCCCGGCGCTCACATGGAGCTCCCGTTCCCACTGAATTTCTTTCCTGGGGTCCGCCCGGGTGGTCTGCTTAGCTGGCTGGGGTGGGAGAGACAAGACAGACTGTTCTGGGAGGGCATTCCAGGCAAGGACCCGAGGCAGGGAAGGACCCCTCAGGCTGGAGGAACTGAGGCAGATGGGAAGCAAGTGGGCAGGGGCCATGACGTGGGCAGAGCCCGACCACCAGCCTGGCAGCATTCTGGTTGAAGTTCATCGTTCATCCTGACAGAGGCAGAGCCCGGGCGGGTTCTAGCAGGGGAGGGGTGCAACCCCAATTGTGTTTTAGGAACACTGTTTTTCTTGCTGTGTGAAGACCTGACTGGAGGGGTTGCAGCAGGCTGAATGGCGGCCCCTCAAAGACAGCAGATCCTAGTCCTGGGAAACTGTGCACGTGACCTTATGGAGAAACAGGGTCACGTGCACTTTGCAGATATGATTAGGCTAAGGATCTTGAGGCGACTATCCAGGTGGACCCTAAAGGCCATCACAAGTATCCTTATCAGACAGGGAGACAGAGGAGGTGGCCCTGTGACTGTAAAGGCAGGGGGACTCGAGTGGTGAGGCCATAAGCCAAGGAAGGGTGGGGCCACCAGAAGCTGAAAGGGCAATAAACAGAGTCTCCGCTAGAGCCTCAGGAGGGAGCACAGCCCGGTGGCACCTTTCTGGGCCCAGTGACCTGGATTTTGAACTCTGGCCTTCAGCACTGTGAGGACATACATTTCTGTTGTTTTCAGCCATCACATTTGTGTGTTTTGTTGCAGCAGCCACCATGGAAAACGAATTCAGGGGTCAAGAGTGTTTGAGGCAGGCCCTGGGCCAGCGCCGGAGGATGTGGGGAGAGGCTGGGAGAGGGGTGGGGATGACCGAGGTCTCAGTCTGAGCAAGGAGCCTCCACATTTGGGAAGATTATGCCAATCAAACTGCCTTCACTAATAGACCCTTTCCCCAGTTTTTGTAATCCAAGCACATACTGCCTTGCCCAGTTGTGAGCCCCTCCACAGGGGCTGTGAAACCCTTTCCTCAGCGAGCAGTTCCCTGAAGGCCCAAAGTCCTCCTTGGAGCTGTGGGCGGTGGAACAGGGTTAACAACCCAGCTGGGATGGCTGTGTGGGTCCCCAATCCCTTAGGCCTTCCCAACCCACTCATGGGCACTGTCTCGCTGCCTCCCTGACAGCTTGTGGCATGGGGATTGTCACCTCCAGGTGATACTGGCCCAGGTCATCTGGGAAAGAAGTCCTTTGCCACCGGGTGGCCTCCCAGAAGGACTCCTAGGGGCAGTGGGCACACAAATTCTCAGGCTGAGGTCAGCGGAGACCCTGCCGTTCCTCCCCTGCACGGCTCTCAGAGCTCAGTGAGGCATTCTCAGCCCTGAGGCACGATGCTGTCCCTCCACCCAGCAGGGCTCTGGCCTGGTCTCACGCCCAGTAGTGGCCAGGCTCGCAGGGGCTGCTTGCTGGCTGCTGCCCTGGAACCCAGGGAGTCCTCCATGTTCCGCTTGTGCCTCACTGATCTGCTGGGGGGTGGCAGAGGCTTGCTGCCCAACTGTGCTAATGGGCCTCGAGTCAGAAGGCCAGGGCCCAGCTGGCCCTCTAAGTTCCCACTTGGATGTGGGCAGGAGTAAGAGGCCTTCCTGCTGGGGCTGCATCCAGGCATCCCCTGGGCCCTCTTTGCAGGCCCTTGTGTCCTGGCCCCTGCTTGCCTCCCTGATGTCTCCCTTATTCTGCCTGGCTTACCACTTACTGGCCACACTGCCATCCTGGCTTCTCCTAGCATGCTAAGCTCATGCTGTCCTCAGCCTGGCAGGCACTGTTCCCTGTGCCTGGTGTTCTTCCCCGGCTCTTCCCTCCACACTAAGCCTCTGCGCAAATGTCAGCTCCAGCCAGAGACTCCCACATGTAAAGCCATTTATCATGATTACTGTTCCAAGGTGTCTGACTCATACTGCTATATCCTCTTGTTTCCCACCTTTTAATGTCACATTATGTCATGAGTATTTTCCCATCTGACAAGAGTTTTTCCTCTGCTCCATCTGACAAAGATTTTTCACAGGGCACAGGTTAAAATTGCCCGGCCTTCTGCTACTAGAACAGGGCTGAAGGGAGCCCCGTGACTCAGCACTCCCAGGGGACCTGTTTCTATTTGTCCCCAGTGGGTGCAGCAGCTTGCAGATATGAGGAGGTGACCAGGCACACACTGAGGGGTAGAATGGGACATCCATTCATCCAGTAGATCAGAAGGAGGGGCTGGGGTTATGGGTGTAAGACTCACCTTGTAAACTTCTGCATTTTAGATGTAGATTCTGGGACAAACATGGGGATGGTCCTTTTGTGCCTGAAACAAATGTTTTTGCAGACAGACGTGCTGAGTAACAGACCTTCCTGAGCCTCCGGGGAGAAGAAACACTCAGATCAGGCCAGTGCAGCTGCAGTGTGGGCCAAGTCAGGGCCAATGCCAATGAATCCAACCTGTGCTGAGCACCGCTGTGTCTGGGCAAGGTGCTGAGCGCCGGGAGACAGCCTCATGGAGGTCAGAGTCCCTTGGGGTCTTTTCTTTTCTGTGGCCCATTACCTCCCCACCCCACCTGGTGTGTGGCTGGCACCAGCCATCCGAAAGGTTCTCCTCCCAAATACAGGCTACACCCCCCCCAGCCACTAGGCTGAGCTGCCCAGGCCCCTGGGGACCCCAGAGCATTCCCAGCCTGAACCTAAGACAGAAAACGAGGTGAGGTCTGTCCTAGGACAAGCCCTGCCCAGGGCCCAGGTCAGAGTGAGGACCTACCGGCCAGGTGAGAAGGGCACGTGCACGGCCCCATAGCCTCGAACCACATCATTCCCGAACACATCTGGTCCATACACACTGAGCACGATCTGCGGCCCTTGGGAAGGACAAGGCAGGGGGTGGGCACGTGAAGACACACAGGGGAGGTACAGGGGAGACAACAGGGTGTGTCCGGCTGAGGGGGCTCAAAGGATGGAGCTCAAAGTCCTGGGGCGGCAGGCTTGAGAGGGGACAGGAGCAGGCATGGGAACCCAGACTCTGCCAAAGACTTCTGCCCACCCTGGTACTTCCTATGTCTCCACTGAGGCGTGGGCATGCACTCCACACCCCTTCTTTTTTTGTTGTTGAGATGGAGTCTCTGTCACCCAGACTGGAGTGCAGTGGTGCTCACTGCAAGCTCCGCCGCCTCCCGGGTTCACGCCATTCTCCCGCCTCAGCCTCCCTAGAAGCTGGGACTACAGGTGCCCGCCACCATGCCCGGCTAATTTTTTTGTAGTTTTTTAGTAGAGACGGGGTTTCACCATGTTCGCCAGAATGGTCTTGATCTCCTGACCTCGTGATCTGCCCACCTTGGCCTCCCAAAGTGCTGGGATTACAGGCTGAGCCACTGCGCCCGGCCCACACCCCTTCTCACCACTGCGGAGTCCAGGGCCCACTCAGTCACTCCGTGTACAAGGAAGCACTTCCGGAGGCCTTATTGTGGGCCCAGGGCCCCAGCTATGATCAGGGCTGACTAAGGGCCTCTGCTCTCTGGGTGCTCCCTTCCTGGTGGAGGCAGGCTCATGGGACTGGGGTGGCGGGGGCTCATTTTGGGGGTGTCTAAGAGAAGTCAAAGAGAAAACAAAAACCTTCTGGGCATTCTCCTTTAAAATATTATAGGTATTATAATAGGTGTGGTTGTTTTCACCATCGAAACACCGCTTCGTGTTGCCATCGAGGTGCATGAGGCGCTTTCACCTCGCCAGTTTCAGGTGAGGCACCAGCCTGCTAGGCTCTGATCCTGCAGCCGCAGCTGAGGCAAGTTGGCCAAGCTCTCTGCCCTGTTTCATCATCTCTAAAACACACGAAATAGAACCTAACACATAGTAAGTGCTCAGTAAATGTGAGGGAGAGGTTTGTGCCCTTACCATTATTACCTTCCACCAAAGTTAACCATCATTCTGAATTTTATGAAACTACCTCTTTACTGTTAAGACTTCACTGCCAAAGAATGCATCCCAAAGCTGGTAATTTACTTTTACCAATTTTTTTGAAACTTTATACAAAAGGAATTATACAGTATGTTTATTTTTGTGCCCAGCCTCTAATCCAAAATTATGTCCATGAGATTTTCTCAAATGGTTTCCTGTAAAGGGGTGTGTTCATGTTCAATACCATGTTAACATTCTGCGTGGGAATCTGCCACAATGACCGTTCATTCTAGTGCTGATGGACACGTGGACTGCCCTTCCTGTGGGGGCCACGCACACAGTGCTGAGCACCATGGTGCAGGCTCTCGGTACTTGCGTGCGCACATGTCTGTTGCGCACACACCCAAGAGGGACACTGCACAGGGCCCATGTATGTTCCCTCCCAAAAGGTAACACCAAGCTGCCAGCATGGTCCTATCAGCCAGCACTCCCCCAGCAGTGGTATCTGATTCCTGCTCCTCTATACCTCACCAAAACATGACATTACCAATCTTTTAAATTTGGACCATCCTAGTGTGTGAACAGTGGTAGCTCACTGTAGCTTTAAATTACATTTTCCTTCATTTTAAATTTTTCTTACTGAAATAAGGTTGAGACCTTTACCTGTTTCTTGGTCACTTGGATGTCCTCTTTTGTGAAGAACCTACTTAAGTTTCTTGCCCGGTTTTCTACTGGATGGTCTTTTTCTTTTACTTCATTAAAACATGTTTTTTGAGACAGGGTCCTGCTCTGTTGCTCAGGCTGGAGTGCAGTGGTGCAATCATGGGCTCACTGCAACGTCAACCTCTTGGGCTGAAGTGATCCTCCCGCCTCAGCCTCGCAAGTAGCTGGGACTACAGGCGTGTGCCACCATGCCTGACTAATCTTTAAATTTTTTGTAGAGATAGGGTCTCACTATGTTGCTCAGGCTAGTCTCAAACTCTTGGGCTCAAGCGGTCTTCCAGCCTCAGCCTCCCGTGAGTGCAGGGATTACAGACATGAGTTGCCTTGCCTGGCCTTTTTCTTATTGATTTATAGCGTGTATATGTGTGTGTATCATGGTACTTATCTTTTCACTTTTAGTGATGTCTTTGGATGAACATAAGCCCTTAATTTTAATGTAGTCAACGTCATTGATCTTTTCCTTTAAGGAGTCCTCCCAGAAAATCTTCTCTTACCCTGATATCATGGCTATAGTCCTCTGTGCTACATATCCATCTGAAATTCACTTGTGGGTATGAGGACAGGCTGAAGTATTTTCCTATGTATATCAAATTGTCCCAGCACCATTTATTAAAAAGAACAGGCTGGGAGCAGTGGCTCATGCCTGTAATCCCAACACTTTGGGAGGCTGAGGTAGCAGATCACTTGAGGCCAGGAGTTGAAGACCAGCCTGGGCAACGTGGCAAAACCCCTTCTCTACTAAAAATACAAAAATTAGGCCAAGTGCGGTGACTCATGCCTGTAATCCCATCACTTTGGGAGGCTGAGGCGGGCGGATCATCTGAAGATGGAAGTTTAAGACCAGCCTGGCCAACATGGTGAAACACTATCTCTACTAAAAATACACAAATTGGCTGGGTGTGGTGACATGTCCCTGTAGTCCCAGCTACTCGGGAGGCTGAGGCAGAATTGCTTGAACCCAGGAGGCAGAGGTTGCAGTGAGGTGAGATCGTGCCGCTGCACTCCAGCCTGGGAGACAGAGCAGGACTCCATCTCAAAAAAAAAAACAAAACAAAACAGAAACAAAAATTAGCCAGGCATGGTGGCGCATGCCTGTAATCCCAGCTACTTGGAAGGCTGAGGCACCAGAATCGCTTGAACCCAGGAGGCAGTGGTTGCAGTGAGCCAAGATCGCGCCACTGCACTGCAGCCTGGGTGAGAGAGTGAGACTCTGTCTCAAAAAAAAAAAAAGAAAGAAAGGACCCTCTTTCCCCTCCTACTCTGCAGTGCCACCTTTGTCTGAATTGATGGTCTACACGTGCTTAAGTCAGTCTTGGGGATCTCTATGAATCTGTCTCTCCTTGTCCCAAAATTACATTGTCTTAAGTATTGTGCTTTATAATTGAAGTTTGCTATCTGGTAGAACAAGTTATATTTTGACATTATAAAGAATATATTTGGTTGGGCGCGGTGGCTCAAGCCTGTAATCCCAGCACTTTGGGAGGCCAAGGTGGGGGGATCGTGAGGTCAGGAGATCGAGACCATCTTGGCTAACATGGTGAAGCCCTGTCTCTACTAAAAAATACAAAAAATTAGCCGGGCGTGGTGGCAGGCGCCTGTAGTCCCAGCTACTCGGGAGGCTGAGGCAGGAGAATGGCGTGAACCCGGGGTTTCACCGTGTTAGCCAAGATGGTCTCGATCTCCTGACCTCATGATCCGCCCACCTTGGCCTCCCAAAGTGCTGGGATTACAGGCTTGAGCCACCGCACCCAGCCAAGAATATATTTTTAAAATATCATTTTCTATTTATTGTTGGCACACAGAAAGCAACTTTCTGTCAAGATACATTGATCTTATATCCAGAATCACGCCAATCTATTAATTCTAACAATTCATCTACAGATTATTTTGAAATTCTACATAATCATGTTGTCTATGAATATTTTGTTCTTCCTAATTCTTATACCCTTTATTTGTACAGTGTTGACGGTGATAACAAGCATGCTGATCTCAGAAAAATCTTTCAACATTTCACTAGTAAAAGTGATGTTTGCTCTAAGCTTTTCGTAGATAATCTGGATCAGGTTAGGGAAGTTTCCTTCTATTCCTAGTTAACTAAGCTTTCATCATGAATGGGAGTTGAATTTTACCATGTGTTTTCTTCATTTATGGAGATGATCACGATTTTTCTTTTCTTTTTTTTTTTCGAGATGGAATCTCGCTCTGTCGCCCAGGCTGGAGTGCAGTGGTGCAATCTCGGCTCATAGGAACCTCTGCCTCCCAGGTTCAAGTGACTTTCCTGCCTCAGCTTCCTGAGTAGCTGGGATTACAGGCATGCACCACCAAACCTGGCTAATTTTTGTATTCTGTATTTTTAGTAGAGACAGAGTTCCACCATGTTGGCCAGGCTCAAACTCCTGACCTCAAATGATCTGCCCGCCTCGCCCTCCCAAAGTGCTGGGATTACAGGTGTGAGCCACGATGCCCGGCCTGACTCTGACTTTTCTTCTTTTTAATGTGGTGAATGACACTGATCAATTTTAGATTTTTTTTTTTTATTAGAGACAGGGTCTTGCTGTGTTTCCCAGGTTGGTCTCAAACTCCTGGCCTCAAGCAATCCTCCCACCTCAGCCTCCATATGAGCCACTGTGCCTGGCCAACTTTAGATGTCATAAAACCTTTGTTTTTGGAATAAACCTTACATCTCATGATGTATTCTATTATCCTTTTTTTTTTTTTTTTTTTCTTGCTAGTTTCTGAATATTTCATTGGGGAGTTTTAAGTTCAGTTTCTGAATATTTTGCTTGGGAGTTTTGCAACTATGTTCATGAGTGAGTTTCTTCTTTTTAATGTCCTCAGCAGGCTTTGGAATCAAAACTATCCTGACCTAAAAAAGTTGGGGATGTTTAATCTTTTCAATTGTAGGAGTTTGTGTAAGTCTGCTGTTACTTCCTCTTCTTTTTTTTCTTGCACTTCTGCCATGGAAGGTGTCATTCTTTAAATGCCTGGTGGAACTCAGTAATGAAGACATTCGGACTTGGAACTTCCTTTGTGAGAAAATTTTTGATTATAGATTCAATTTAATAGATATAGGACTACTCAGATTCGTATTCCTTTTTTGCAGTTGTGGTAGTTATCTTTTTCTAGGAATTTGACCATTTCATCTACCTTGCCAAAGTTATAGCAAATAGCTGTTCTTTATATCTTTTTATCTTTTTACTGTCTGCAAGATCTGTAACATGTTCCTTTTTCATTCCTGCCATTTCTGTCCTGTTTTCTTCTTCATTTTTAGAAATAGGGTCTAGCACTGGCACCCAGGCTGGAGTGCAGTAGCATGATCTACACCACCAAACTCCTAGGCTCAATCAATCCTCCCACCTCAGCCTCCCAAGTAGCTGGGACTACAGGTGTGAACCACTGTGCCTGGCCAAGTTTTGTATTTTTTGTAGAGACAGGATCTCACCATGTTGCCCAGGTTAGTCTCAAACTCCTGAGCTCAAGCAATCCTACTGCCTCAGCCTCCCAAAATGTCAGGATTATAGGTGTGAGCGACCACGCTTAGCCTGTTTTCTTTTTCATTGTCTTAACTTGGGGTTTTCAGTTTTAAAAACCAACTTTTGCCTCTTTCATCTCTTCTGTTGTAAATGTGCTTTCTGTTTAATGAACTAATTTCTGCTCTTTCTCATTGTATTCTTCTGATTTCTTTGGGTTTAACTTGCTATTCTTTTACTAATTTTTTTTTTTTTTTTTTTTTTTTAGATTTGACTTTCACTCTTTCGCCCAGACTGGAGTGAAGTGGCACAATCTCAGCTCACTGCAACCTCCACCCTCCAGGATCAAGCAATTCTCCTGCCTCAGCCTCCCGAGTAGCTGGGATTATAAGCGCCCGCCACCACACCTGGCTAATTTTTTTTTTTTTTGAGAGGGAGTTTTGCTAGGCTGGAGTGCAATGGCATGATATTGGCTCACCACAACCTCTGCCTCCCAGGTTCAAGTGATTCTCCTGCCTCAGCCTCCTGAGTAGCCGGAATTACAGGTATGTGCCACCACGCCCCCCTAATTTTGTATTTTTAGTAGAGACAGAGTTTCTCCATGTTGGCCAGGTTGGTCTCGAACTCCCAACCTCAGGTGATCTGCCTGCCTCAGCCTCCCAAAGTACTGGGATTACAGGCGTGAGCCACCACACCTGGCCTACGCCTGGCTAATTTTTAATATTCTTAGTAGAGATGGGGTTTCACCATGTTGGCCAGGCTGGTCTCGAACTCCTGACCTCAGGTGATCCACCCACCTCAGCCTCCCAAAGTGCTGGGATTACAGGCGTGAGCCACTGCACACAGCCTTCTTTTACTAGCTCCTTTTTTTTTTGAGATGGAGTCTTGCTCTGTCGCCAGGCTGGAGTGTAGTAATGTGATCTCAGCTCACTGCAATCTCCACCTCCTGGTTTCAAGCGATTCCCCTGCCTTAGCCTCCCAAGTAGCTGGGGCTACAGGAACGCACCAACACACCCGGCTAATTTTTTTGTATTTTAGTAGAGATGGGGTTTTACCATGTTGGCCAGGCTGGTCTTGAACTCCTGACCTCGTGATCCACCCACCTCGGCCTTCCAAAACGCTGGGATTGTAGGCGTGAGCCACTGCACCCAGCCACTAATTTCTTAAGATGGATGCTTAAATCATTAATTTTTCAGCCTATTTTCTTCTCTAACATGCATTTAAAATTACAAAATTGGCCAGGCGCAGTGTCTCACACCTGTAATCCCAGCACTTTGGGAGGCTGAGGTGGGCGTATCACCTGATGTCAGGAGTTGGAGGCCAGCCTGGCCAACATGGTGAAACCCCCGTCTCTAATAAAAATACAAAAAAATTAGCTGGGCGTGGTGGAGGGTGCCTGTAATCCCAGCTACTCGGAAGGGTGAGGCAGGAGAATCATTTGAACCCAGGAGGCAGAGTTTGCAGTAAGCCAAGACTGCGTGTCATTGCACTCCAGCCTGGGCAACAAGAACGAAACTTCATTTCAAAAAATAAATAAATAAGGCTAGGCATGGTAGCTCACGTAATCACAGCACTTTGGGAGGCTGAGGTGGGCGGATCACCTGAAGTCAGGAGTTTGAGACCACCATGACCAACATGGAGAAACCCTGTCTCTACTAAAAATACAAAATTAGCTAGGCGTGGTGGCTCACGCCTGTAATCCCAGCTACTAAGGAGGCTGAGGCAGGAGAATCGGTTGAACCCAGGAGGAGGAGGTTGCGGTGAGCTGAGATCGTGCCATTGCACTCCAGCCTGGGCAACAAGAGAAAAACTCTGTCTCAAAAAATTAAATAAATAAATGAAATTTAAAAATAAAATAAAATTAAAGAATTTCCTTTTGTCCATGACTTTAACTGCCCCTGTAAATTTAAATAGCTCAGTATTTTATTATCATTCAATTCAAAATTCCATTATTCCATTAGTATTTCTTCTTTGACATATGGGTTATTTTAGAAGTTGTTTTCTTATTTTTCAAACATATGGAGATTTTTCTCATTATCCTTGTTATTGGTTCCTAGCTTAAGTTCACTGTGGTCAAAGAAAATACTCCACTCCCCTTGAAAAGTTAAAAGAGTTCCAGTGAACTGGCTTTAACTCACTACCGGATCACCACTGACAGCTGAGTCTACTTGCTTTATTGCCTCTCCCCATGCCTCAGTCGACTCGTTCTATTTGTGAGGAATTTCAAAGTAAATTACAGATCTCTGGACACCTTCCCCAAAATAGTTCACTATGTGTGTCAGCAAATAGAGCTCAGTATTTGTTCACAGTTCTTTCGAGATAAAATGTATGCATAATGAAACATAAATCTTAAGGGTACTATTCAATGGATTTTGACAAATTCATACATCTGTGTAACCCAAATCTAGCTGCTTTCAAGATTTTCTTTTTGGCCGGGCACGGTGGCTCATGCCTGTAATCCCAGCACTTTGGGAGGCCGAGGTGAGGTCCGGAGTTCAAGACCAGCGTGGCCAAGATGGTGAAACCCCATCTCTACTAAAAACACAAAAATTAGCCGGGCGTGGTGGTGGGCACCTGTAATCCCAGCTACTCGGCAGGCTGAAGCAGAGAATTGCTTGAATCTGGGAGGCAGAGGTTGCAGTAAGCCGAGATCGCACCACTGCACTACAGCCTGGGCGACAGAGCAAGACAATGTCTCAAAAAAAAAAAAAAAGGATTTTCTTTTTGTCTTTGGTTTTCAACTGTTTTATTATCATGCACCTAGGGGTGGGTTTCTTCCATTTATCCCGCTTGAGGTTTGTCTTCTTGAATTTGTGGCTTGATGTCTCTCATCATTTTTGAAAAAAATTGTAGCTATTTATCCCTTCCAATATTATCTCTATCTTGTCCTCTCTCTTCTTCCAGGATGCCAATTCCATACGGCCGACTTTCAGTATTCTCTGTCTCCTACCTTCTCGTCTATATTTTCTATTCTTGGGTTTCATTGTAGATATTTTCCTTTGACCTAGCTTTCAGTATATAATTATCTCTTCAGTTGTGTTTAATCTGCTGAATTCCTGCTTTTGGTTATCATATTTTTCAATTCTAGAATTTCTATTACAATGTTTAAAAAATATGGCCAGGCATGGGGCTCAAGCCTGTAACACCAGAAATTTCTTAGGCCGAGGTGGAAGGATTGCCTGAGTTCAGGAGTTCAAGACCAGCCTGGCCAACATGGTGAAACCCCGTATCTACTAAAAATACAAAAAATTAGTCGGACATGGTGGTGCATGCCTGTAGTCCTAGCTACTCTGGAGGCTGAGGCATGAGAATCGCTTGAATCCGGGAGGTAGAGGTTGCAATGAGCTGAGATGGCACCACTTCACTCAGACAGAGCAAGACTCTGTCTACAATTAAAAAAAAAAAAAAAAAAAATCGGCTGGGCGTGGTGGCTCATGTCTGTAATCCCAGCACTTTGGGAGGCTGAGGCGGCCAGATCACCAGGTCAGGAGATCGAGACCATCCTGGCTAACACAGTGAAAACCTGTCTCTACTAAAAATACAAAAAAAAAAAAATTAGCTGGGCACGGTGGCAGGCGCCTGTAGTCCCAGCTACTCGGGAGGCTGAGGCTGAGGTGGAGCTTGTAGTGAGCCGAGGTCTTGCCACTGCACTCCAGCCTGGGCAACAGAGCGAGACTCTGTCTCAAAAAAAAAAAAAAGGCCGGCTTCCTAGTTCTCTGCCATAATTCTCAGTGTGTTTTATCTCTTTTGATCATAGTAAAAATGTATCTGACAATTTCAGTGTCTGGAGATTGTTTATCTCTATTGCCTTATTGCCTTATTTTTGCTGGTTATCATTTATGTTGTCTTGATTCTTGTGTGCCTTATTATATGCCAGATACTACATTTGAAAAAATATATAGAAATAATTTCATGTCTATGAGATGTTATCTTTCTCCGAAGAGTTTTCTTTTTTTCTTTTTTTTTTTGAGACAGGGTCTCACTTTGTCACCCAGGCTGGAGTGCAGTGGCATAATCTCTGCTCAATGCAGCCTCGACCTCCTGGGCTCAAACGATCCTTCTGCCTCAGCCCCCCAAGTAGCTAAGATTACAGGCGCCCACTCCCATGCCAGGCTAATTTTCGTATTTTTAGTAGAGACAGATTTTCACCATATTGCCCAGGCTGGTCTTAAACTCCTGAGCTCAGGTGATCTGCCTGCCTCAGCCTCCCAAAGTGCTGGAATTATAGGCGTGAGTCACCATGCCCAGCCCAAAGAGGTTTCTTATGTGCTTTTGTCAGGTGCCTTGGCTGTAACAATCTTGGAGCTAAACAGAAAAATCAGGAGGTTGAAATCATCAGGGGCCGAGCTGAAAGCCCTGTGAGGCTGCTCTGCTTCCATCTCTCCCTTATTCCTACGGCAGCTCTTTGAGGTCTTAACCCAGTTTGGAGAGATTTACCTGAGGCCCTCCTCCCAACCCCTTGGAAGGCTCTGAACATCAGTTTTTCTTGTGTCCTGGGCCCAGGGAGGCTGTCAAAAGCCTTGCATCAGTCTCTCAATCCCCTCTACTGAAATCAGCAAACACTCCCAGAGGAGACAGGATTGGGGTAACCTCTCTGGATTTCTGTTCTCCTGGATCTTGCCTGGTAAATCTCTTCTACTTTGCTAGCTCTCTGATACCTTTGAGATAGTTGCTTTTTGTTTTTGCTTTTGTGTATTTCATTTACCTCTCCTACCTGTCCTCGGCAGGAGAAGGCTGGTCCAGTACCTACAGTACCTATTGCACTGTTCCAGGAAGTCGATTGCAACTTCCTGCTCACGGATGATGACAGCAGGATGGAATTCCCTGCTCAGGAGGACCACCAGGCATTTTCTGCTCCAGACCCTCTACACCGTGGTGAGCCTAGGCCCAGGCCACGTGCAGTAGAAAGGCCTAGACTGTGAAATCAGATGGGCCTGAATTAAAATCTACACTTGGTTACTAGATATAAAGCAGAAGGCAAATGATGTCAATTTTGAGTGTCAGTTTCCTCATATGGGAAAAGAAATGGAGAGAAATCTCTCCAGCAGGTATGATTGGGAAGCTCGGATGAGTCCACACAGTGAAAGTATTCATAGTCCCCATGGAGACTAAGCCCAGGCTTTGTGCACAGTAGGCACTTACGAAGCACAAGTGAAAGATCAGAATGGTTAATAACCACCAGCCAAGGTAGAAAGTAAGCAATGCCAGCCAGGAAGCCCTTGGGAAAGAGGTTAGATACAGGATGCGGGAACGGTATCCAGACAGACGGATCAGCGTGAAAAAAGCTCAGATGAAGGAACTTGAGGGACTAGCACAGGAGGAGCAAGTGCCAGGGTCTGGCCAGAACACAACACGCCATGGGAAGTCAGCAGGCACAGAGTCAGGCCTCCAGGCCAGACAGCCGCAGCCCTGCATGCCAGGGTGGGGAGCCTGCCTTTTACAGACATGGCCACTAGCCCTGATGCACTCTGAACTTCCAGAAGGCCAGCTGCACAGCCTGTAGCAGATGAAGGGGGTGAGTGGGGATGAGGAAGAATAGGAGGCAAAGGGACAGATGGCGAGAGAGAACGTTGAGGGCTGCTTCAAGAGCCCAGGTGACAATCTGAATGTGAACAGTCAAGGGCTGGATGAGGCAGAGGCTGTCTTGGGGGTGCTGTGTGAAAGCTCTGCCACCCTACCCCGCAGGGACCCTGCAGACTCACAGCCGTAGGGGTTGGTGCTTTTAAAGGTGACATCAATGGGGAAGTTCCACACCAGTACTTGCCGCATATCTTGGCTCTTGGACGTGATCTGTGAGATCCCCTCCTCCAGACCCTGTGGGGACAGTGACAGAGATGGCTGGATTCAGAGCAGAGCCAAGCTGCTGCGGCTCCTCCCCTTATCTTCAGCAGGCAGTTGGGAGGGCTGTTTTCTCAGCTATCTTCTCCCAATACACTAACTTCCAAACAAAGGGGGCTAAGAGATGATGGAGTACCTCTTAAGTCTGTAGCATGACAATGCCGTAGCATGACAACCCTGGGAGGCCAGCCACTCTCCTGGGCACAAGGGCACTAGATCTGTTCCCAAGCTCTTGCCCCACTGAAGGAAATGGTCCAGCAGTGCTTGCACTCTCCTGCATCCCCACCTTCACCCGAGTGTCCCCATCGGTAAATACATAGATGTATTTTCTCCATCAAAAACAGTCCTTTTTCAACTCTGCTGCTTCTTCCACCCACCAATTCTCTGCTCCCTTTATAGCAAAACTGCTTCAAAGAGCTGCCACAATCACCGGCTCCAATTCCTCTCCTGCTATTCTTTTGTGATCCCACTCCAATATGACTGCTGGCTCCAGTACTCTACCAAAGGGTTTTCTCCAATAACGCCTGTGACCAACATTGGTAGATCCAATGGTCATTTCTCTGTCCTCGTGTTACTTGACTCATCAGAGGCACCTGGTGCAGCTGCTTACTTCTTGATACACTGTCTTCCCTTGGCTTCTGGGTCTCTCCACCGCACAGGGTGGCCCCTGCTCCATGGCTCTTGCTGGTTCCTTCTCAGTGTTGCCGTCCTAAGGCTGCCTCTTTGGCCAGCTCATCTACCTGTGCTTGGTGATCTCATCCGTGTCATGGCTTTCAATGTGCTCTAGACGTTGATGATTCCCAGATTCAGGTCTCTGGCCTGGTCCTCGCCTCTGCACTCTGGATCAGCACCTCCTCTTGGATATCCAGTGGGTGCCTCAACCTTAACCCACACCAGGCTGAGCTCCAGGTAGCTCTCCCCAATCTGTTCTTCTCACTGAAAGGCAGCTGCCTACTTCTAAGTGCTCACGCTAAAAGCCCTGCTGTGAATCATAATTGTTCCTTCTCTCAGACCTCACATCTATCAGAAGAACCCAGCGGCTCTATCTTCAGAGTATACCTGCAGTCCAGCCCCTCCCACCACCCCACTGCTGCTGCCCTACTCTCCCATCTCCACTGTTCTCAGAGCCAACTGGGCTGCCCGCTCTTGCCCTTTCCCCGAGTCTATCCTTGTCATAGAAGCCAGGGAATCTTCTAAAAACATAAGTCAGATCACTTTCTTCTCTGCTGAAAGCTCTCCAATGGGATCCCATCTCCCTTTGAGTAAAGGTCACAGTCCTTACTCTGACCTTCTAAGTTCTACAAGACCTGCCCAGGTGCCCCTCTGCTCCAGCTCTAGCCACTCTCCTGCTGGCTTGCTCTCCAGTGGCCACACAGCCTCCTTACTGGTCCTCAAACATGCCAGGCAAGCTCCTACCCCAGGGCCTTTGCACTCTCTGCTCTTTCTGCCTGGACAGTTCTTACGGGTTTCCACATGGCTTGTTCCCTCACTTCCTTCAGGTCTTTACTCGAAAGTTACTTTCTCGGCAAGGCCCTCCCTGGCAGCCTTAGCAAGATCGCAGCCTCCCTCTCATCACTCATCCCTGTCACTTCCTGGCTTGGTCTCCCCTTGGCACTTCTGGCTTACTAACATCCTAGAATATGCATTCCTTATTATCTGACCCCCCAGCAAGAACATGCACTCTGGGAAGGCAGGGGCTTCTGGTTTGGCTTTGCTCACCCCTGCATCCCTGGCACCCAGAAGACAATCAGTGAAGGGAAAAGATGGATTATCATCTCAGTTGCACAAACAAGAAAACTGAGGCCCAGAGAGCTTAAATAAGTTCAGCCTCCTTTTCTTTTCGTTTTTTTTTTTTTTTTTTTTTTTGAGGCGGAGTCTCGCTCTGTCGCCCAGGCTGGAGTGCAGTGGTGCAATCTCCACTCACTGCAAGCTCCGCCTCCTGGGTTCATGCCATTTTCCTGCCTCAGCCTCCCGTGTAGCTGGGACTACAGGTGCCCGCCACCACGCCCAGCTAATTTTTGTATTTTTAGTGGAGACAGGATTTCACCATGTTAGCCAGGATGGTCTCGATCTCCTGACCTCGTGATCCATCCATCTCGGCTTCCCAAAGTGCTGGGATTACAGGTGTGAGCCACCGTACCCGGCCAGCCTCCTTTTCTTAAACTGCGATGAAGGTGAAACAAGCACTCTGCAAACAGCAGAGTGCAGAGTGGGCTGAAGTCGTCACCATAGTCCCTCACCTGGTGGAGGCAAGCTACCCCTTGGGAAGTCCTGGAAGGAAAGCTCCTACTCTGTCTTCTGACTCCAGGTCCTCCCCACTGGCTAAGGAGGGGCCAAATGGTAAGCAGACTGGCCAGAGTGTCCACAGCTCAGCCACAGCCAGGCTGGCTCACTGGGGCCTGCCTCCTGCTGTAGGTGTTGCTCTTTGCTGCTCCGGGCAAGCTCACAGGGTAGGGCGTGTGAGTGCAGTCTTGGTGGCTGGATCAGGGAGTCCAACTGTGGCTGTGTCCTCTGATCCCGCTTTACCAGGAACACTCATGTTTGGGTTCCCCTGAACTCAGTGTCTACCTCTCAACTGGTTCTGAATCGGGAGGGGAAGGGTATGACACCTTCAGAAACCCCAAAGGTCATGAAGGCAGTAAGGGAGGCCCAAGAGTCCAGCTTACCGCTGTGGGGGCCCAGTCCTGGCCATACACAAAGCAGTACTTGCAGTAGAGGTCATCATACTCTGGAAACTGAAAAAAGCACAGACAGATTCTGTCGACTAGTGGTATTCATGCTAAGGCCAATGCATTTGCTAGGCAGGTGCAGCCAAGAGGAATTCTGAATGTGAGACACCTGGGAGTGGGTCTAAGTGACAGCTGGAGATGTGGACGTGGCGTTCAGAGGAGAGGCTGAGGACCAAGATGCGGGAGTCCATGGGAGACTCCCAAGTGCCACGGCCCCTGGCTTTTGCTCAGGCTCTGCCTTCTGTCTGATTTGTCCTTTCTACTTCTTCATCTGGGAAACTCTTGCTCACCCTTCAAAACTTACCCTTCAGGGAGCCTGCCCTAACTCTTAGGCTGGTTTAAGGTCTCCTCTTGGCTCCCTTAGCCCTGTGCTTCCCTCCATAAAAGCAATGATTGCCTGTGTCTAAGTCTGTCAGTTCCTCTAGACCATGAGCAGAGCACAGATTTAATGCCTTTCTGTGTCCCCACTGCCTGGCACAGGGCTGGGCACAGATAAGGTCTAAGGCAGGGATCCCCAACCGGTACCAGTCAGTGGCCTGTTAGGAACGGGCCCACACAGCAAGAGGTGGGCAAGAGGTGAGCAGCAGGCGAGCAAGCAAAGCTTCATCTGTACTTACAGCTGCTCCCCATTGCTCTCATGACCATGGGAGCTCCACCTCCTTATCAGATCACTGGCGGCATTAGATTCCCACAGGAACTCAACCCTACTGTGAACTGCACATGTGAGGGATCTAGGTTGCATGTTCCTTATGAGAATCGAATGCATGATGATCTGTCACTCTCCCCCATCACACCCAGATGGAACCATCTAGTTGCAGGAAAGCAAGCTCAGGGCTCCCACTGATTCTACATTATGGTGAGTTGTATAATTATTTCATTATTATTTACAATGTAATAATAATAGAAATAAAGTGCACAATAAATGTAACGTCCCCAAATCATCCCAAAACCATCCCTCGCCACCTCCTGTCCGTGGAAAAATTGTTTTCCACGAAACAATTGGTGCCAAAAAGGTTGAGGACCACTGGTGTAAGAGAATGGTGCTGAGGTGAAAGGTCTGAGAAGCCATCATATGCAAGGCTGGAGCTGAGGCCCGAAAAGAGGGAGGTGCTGAGAGCAGAGGAGGGAGGAACAGTGTGAGTGTGAGTGTGTGTGTGTGTGTGGGGGGGTCAATGATGCTGAGAGCACAGACACATGTGACTCAGCCCAGCCGAGAGCTCCTAATGGGATAGAATAGGAGAGTGGGGAAAGACACTCTTAGGTACTAGGCTAAGGAAGAGGCGGACAGGGTGGGAGCATGGAGTAGCATCCCTGATGAAACAGGAAGGCAGGAGACACCTACAAAGCATCAGGCCCTGTCAGAGCCTTACCCAAACCGTCTCAGTCAATCCTCACAATAATATAATAAAATAATAATAAACACCACCTCCAACAGCCTGGAAGGACAGTGTAGTGAAGCTTTGAGGTCAGATAGGCGTGGGTTCAATTTCCAGACAGAACAATTCCTTTGGTATGTTTCCCCAGCTGTAAAATGGGGGTGTTAGTAGTGCCTGTCTGGCAAGATTGTAAGGATGGACCAGTGCCGAGCACCGACTTTGGGACATATTGAGGACTTGGTGAGCGTTGGTTTATATTTACAATAAATGATTCCTCTAAAGTGTAGAGGGATAGAGAGTAGCGTCCCTCAGGCCTGGCAGGCACACCTTCCTTGGGTTATTCCAGGCCACCACCATCGTTGGATGGTTGGATTCGAACCCGAGTCCAAGGATCTAGGGATTCAGAACGTAGGACAGTAGCTCCACACCGGACACGGCGCAAATGCTGGAAACTCAGCCAAGCCTAGGCTCCTCACGTTACACCCTGGGAGACTCCTGCCAGTGATCCAACCAAGTGGGCATGATCCGTGCGAGGGTCCACAGGCTTGGCCGAGTGTGACCTCGGTACTAGCTCAACATCTCGAGGTCTGCTTCTATTCCTGCCCATCGGGACTCAGGATCCCGGCAACCTCGCACCAAGCCCTCCAATGCTAGCTCCCCTCCCCCGCCTAATCGAGAGGCTCAGAGGAATGACGTGGCTCTCCGGGGGACACGGGGCAGCCCTGGGGGGTTGCGGGAAGGGCCCCGGGGGACGCTGGGGGACGGGCCCCGGCGGGGTCCACGGCCGCTCACCTGGGCGCTCTCCACCTGCCCGTTGACCATGAGTAGAAAGACGCTAGGACTCGCGGTGGCCATGGCAGGGCTGGGGGTTCCGGGGGGACCCACCTAGGCCGCGCGCGGTTGCTAAGAGACGCCGGCGTTGCCCTAGAAACAGACGGCGTAGCGCGCAGGACACGTTTCTTGGCAGCGACACCTTCGCGAAGGCCACGCGAGTGTGTGTGTGGGTGGGTGTGTGGCACGCGCAGGCGCAGTGAGCAGGTGCCGTCATAAGGGGGCGAGGCTTTTGCGGGGCGGGGTACAAGGGGCGGGGCTCCACACCGAGGCTTCACCCCTCCTTGGGGCAGATATGACCGAGACATGGGGCGGGAGCGTTGACCTGTGGGGTAAAGCCAGCCCTACCGCTCGACTCAATTGCACCCTCAGGGAGTGTGTGTTCACTCTGACTCGGCCCGGCTCCCCCTCCCCGCCGAAGCGCGGAGGCAAATGAGAGCTGAGTCCTGGGGAGCAGCGCCCCGACTCGCCCGCAACAAGCCGAGTGTTTAAAATGCGTTCAGCCACTAGATGTCGCTGTGGCCCCACCGCGAGGACGCGGAGGGAGGTGCTGCGAAGCGCGGCGGCGTGACCACAGCAGTTCCGGCTAACGCTGGAAGGCCGGGTGCTCGGACCAGGCTCCCCAACTGGGGCCAAGCAGCGTCCAAGCAGGTGAAAGGGATGCGCCCTTGTGGCTTGGAGACCCTCGCCCTCGAAAAAGTTTATTAAACAAACTTGGGAGGGACCTCAAGAATCCTTACATCCTGCCGGGCGCTGTGGCTCACGCCTGTAATCCCAGCACTTTGGGAGGCCGAGGCGGGCGGATCACGAGGTCAGGAGATCGAGACTATCCTGGCTAACACGGTGAAACCTCGTCTCTACTAAAAATACAAAAAAATTTAGCCAGGCGTGGTGGTGCACGCCTGTAGTCCCAGCTACTCTGGAGGCTGAGGCAGGAGAATGGCGTGAACCTGGGAGACAGAGCTTGCAGTGAGCCCAGATTGCGCCACTGCACTCCAGCGTGGGCGATAGAGCGAGGCTCCGTCTCAAAAAAAGAAAAAAAAAGAATCCTTACATCCAAGCCATCGCTTTAGTTTGAAGCTGGGGAAACTGAGGCCCGCAGTGGGTGGCTCCTGGCACTCCAATCAGCCAGCGTTCAGGGGAGTTGCTAGCTGGAATCCACGAATCTGTCAAGATACAGTCTTGAATCTTCGTGGCCTGTCACATAGTAAGCACTTGGTAACTGCTAACTTGTTGATAAATGAGTAATTGAAGACATCTCCATTTTACAGAGGAGGAAACAGATTCAGATGGCACTGCTCTGTCTTGTCCTGGGCCAGCCCAAGAGCATCTGTTGGCACAGATGTCAAAGGAGATGTTGGAGACATTATCTCAGATCCAGGAAATGAAGGGATTCATAGGTGTGTAGACTCCCGGGAGGCCAGGCTCCAAGCAGGGATCCCAGGTCATCACACCCTGCAGCTGCCCGCTTGGGAGCAGACGAGGGGAATCCCATCAGCTGTCTGCATGAGGGAGAGAAGGAGCAGTCTCAGCCCAGCCTGCACCCACTGAACCATCCCCTGCCTGGTGAGCAAAGATATTTGATCAGGGGAGCAGGGGCGGTGGGTAACCAGGTTCACACATCTGACAAGAGCAGCTGAGGGAGGGTGCGGGTGGGCTGGTGGCCCAAGTGCTGCACCCAGAGCTCAAGACAGGACCATTTCCCCTCCTGGAGAGGGGGTCATACTCCCTTCTTCCACCCCTGTCCATCTCTTTCTGGTTAAAGTGCTTTCTCCCACACATTCTATCAGTCTCACTCAATTCTTTCCTCCCTTTGGCCTTTGAGGCTTGATATTGCACAAAAGTTAGTTTTCAGCAAAATGCTTGTAGTTATTGAATAACTGGGGGGGCTCCCAGTACTTTAAGACCTGGCTATACCAAAGACTGCCCCACATTCAAATAGGACACAATGGGGGAGTCTCCCCAAGGGGTAGGAAGTTCTAGGGTGGCCTTCAGGGGTGCAAATAAGCCCGAACCCTGGTTCTTGGGGAATGGAAGACTCCAGGATAGGATGGGAGGGTGACCAGGCCTAACTTTAACAAGTCTAGTGGCATTAGAAGGGACTTCGGGGGAGGGAGTCTCAGGGACTTGCATAGGGCCTGCTGGAATCCTGACCACCAGTTCAGGGGGCCCAGTGGAGAGCCTGGTGCACTGGAAGTCCTTGGGCAGGCTGTCCTTCAGGTCAGGACAGTCAGGTTGGAGGAGAAGGTAGTCTGCTGATGCTGACATGCAGCGATCTCAGCAGGACACTCTGCAGTTCTTGAGGTGGGATGTAGGGATCTGCAATGGGGTGGGGCCGACCCTCAGCCCGGCTGACACCAGCAGGTTTGCACCAGTCCAGCCATGCTGGTTGTGAACGTACATTGCCAAGCTTCCCTGCCTGTGCCTGTGCCAAGTCTCTCCACCTCCAGATGCCTTCCTGGGCTCCTAGACATTCCTCGCTCCCACCTCACTCAGTACAGCTCTGTCCTCTGGTGCACTCCCACACAGTCCCCTCAGGGAAGCTTCCAGCGCATTGGGCAGGCAGGGCTGTCAGTCACTGGGCAGGGGTGAGGCTGGAAGCTGGCTCGAACAGAGCAGGTGTCAGCGCCAGCCCTCTTCCCTGCATGTGCCTATGGCCATGGTGCTGCCAGGCAACTGGCCAGAACTCCTGCAGGGTCCCAAGCACCCTGGCCATGTGCCTCCCCCAGTCTCTCAACCATCCCAGGCTTCTGCTGCCACCCTTACTGAAATCGGGTTTAAATCCCTGGCCCCAGCAGAACTGTCTCAGGAAGAGGAAACAGTGGGACTGGGTGGCCGGGGGGACAGGCTCTACAGCACTGGTGAGCGACAGAGGCCTTGCCAGTTGTGCCAGGGCCAGGCTACCAAACCCAGAGCCCTCGGGCCCTGCTGAGGACAACAGCAGCTCCCCCATGGTGACTTGATCTCACAAGAGTCCATCTGCAGTCAAGCTGGACCCAAGGTCACACTGAAGTGGGACCAAGGCCAACTGTGGAGAGAAGAGGCAAAGGGGAAGTGAAGAGGCTGGAGAGGTGGAGAGGCTGGGGGGCCACCCTCCTGGAGCCCCTCTCCACCACCCCTCCTAGCTGTGCACCCACCTGTCAAAGCAGTTGGCGCCTGTGAGCACCCACTCTTGGAAGATGAAGGCCCCCTCACAGCAGCACCCGGTGTCCAGGAAGATGCTGGCCTGGCAAAGCCATTTGTCTGGGCCCTTCTTGCTGGAGGCCTCAGCCAGCCTGGACCCTGCACCTCAAGAGACTGAGGCCTCAGAGCTCAGCTCCGGGTCCCACGGCCTTGCAGGTCTACCATGCATCTCTTTCCATCCAGCCCCTGTGACCTCTGCAGCTCAGCTTCCACCCCTCGCCCCTCCAGCTCAAAATCAGACTGCCTGCAGGGGAATCCTATGTGACTCTGGGAAAGTCCTTTAACCTCTCGCAGTCTCAGTTTCCTCATCACACCCAGGGGGTTGTTGTGAGGATTAAATGTGATAATATATGTCAAAGTTCCATACATTTGTAGCTATTCTTTTTTTTTTTTTTTTTTTAATTAAAAAGTTTGTGGGCACATAGTAGGTGTATACACTGCAGCAATTCTTGTTGCTAAAGTAGTTCTTGGGATGCTCCTGCTTTTTCATGCCTCCTGGTTTGCACATGCCATTCCTTCTACCTAGCTCATCATCTACCTATCCGCCCGGAGAACTCCTATGTAGCCTTCAGAGCCCACTCTTGTGAAGTCTTCCTTGAACACCTCTCCCCTTGGCCCCACAGTCTTCTCCCCACTTCCCACCCACACGCTCATTATAAGTGGGTGTCCGGCTCTGCTTGCTTTTCTCTCTAGACAGGGAGCTCACTCATCTCTAAGGAAGCTGGGCCTCCTTGAGGACAGCCCTCCATCTGCTCTGCCCTGGTCATCGTGGTCCACCCTCAGCGCCTTCAAGGGTCCTGTCTAATCTGCATGGAGCTCCTCCCTGCAGGCTGAAGACCGAGACCCTTGCTCCCTGTCGCCTTCTCTGTGTTGGACCCATGTTCCTGTTGCTCAAACTCAGGACTGGGTTACCGGTTTTAAGAGAACTGGGGCCCTGACCCTTGGCCTTCTAGGGATGGAAGGCAGCCCCCCTTCCTCTCTATTCCCCAGGTCCTCTACCTGCAGCTTTTTTTTTTTTTTTTTTTTTTCTGTAGAGATGGAGTCTCGCTCTGTCGCCCAGACTGGAATGTAATGGCGTGATCTTGGCTCACTGCAACCTCCGCCTCCCGAGTTCAAGCAATTCTCCTGCCTCAGCCTCCTGAGTAGCTGGGACTACAGGTGCACGCCACCATGCCTGACTAATTTCTTTTGTATTTTAGTAGAGATGGGGTTTCACCATGTTGCCCAGGCTGGTCACGAACTCCTGAGCTTAGGCAATCCACCCGCCTTGGCCTCCCAAAGTGCTAGGATTACAGGCGTGAGCCACCATGCCCGGTCTTGAGCCACCATGCCCGGTCTTTACCCACCGCTCTTTACCAAACAGCAGCAGCAGCAGCAGCAGCAGTGGCCACATCTGCAGAGCAGGCCTGGACCTTGTCCCTGGCTGGGTTTGGCCTCTGCCCTGTCGGCGGCACAGATTTAACCTCTCCGGTGCCCCTCCCTACCACCCCTATAAGGCTCGTGTCACTGGGCAAAGGGGAAGCAGCCTGGAGTAGAGGAAGCTGCCCAACAGGGCCTGACCTGAGACTCGGGATGGGCAGTCCTGGGGTGCACACTAGGGGCAGGCATCCTGCATACAGACTCGGCGCTGGGGTCTCCAGATCCTCCTCCCAGGAGCTCGTCCTGGGTCCTGGGGCAGGGGAATTCTCAGAGTCCTGCTCTGCCTCCTGTCTCAGGTAAGAGGCAGAGAGGGCGGCTGGCTGAGACCAACAGTAATGATAATAATCCCACGTGCCCTCTCTTTACACCCCATGAAGTCCTGAGCACCTGTGGCTCTGAGCTCCTCACAGTGACACCCCAGACCAGTGCTCCTAGCCCACCCCCCTTTTTTTTTTGAGACGGAGTCTCGCCCTGTTGCCTGGGCTGGAGTGCAGTGACACGATCTCGGCTCACTACAAGCTCTGCCTCCCAGGTTCACACCATTTTCCTGCCTCAGCCTCCTGAGTAGCTGGGATTACAGGCGCCCACCACCGTTCCCAGCTAATATTTTGTATTTTTAGTAGAGACAGGGTTTCACCATGGTCTCGATCTCCTGACCTCATGATCCGCCCCACCTAGGCCTCCCAAAGTGCTGGGATTACAGGTGTGAGCCACCGCGCCCGGCCTCCTAGCCCCCTTTTATAGATGGGGAAGTCAAGGCTCAGAGACAAACTGACTTCCCAAGATCACAGTGAGTTGGAAGCAGAGTTGAGATTCAAATCAGGGTCCCTGTAACTCCGAGTCCCTAAATCATTTCTCTCAAAGGCCTTATAGGTCTTTTCTTCTGTCTTTGCCTCTCGGCTCTTCAGTGGAGGGGCCACGCTTGGAATGCCTGTTGCTTGAAATGCTTGGCACAGCCCAGGCACTTGGCTGAATTTCACAAATGTTGCTAAGTCAATACCCTTTATGGCCTGTCCCTGACGATTCCTTGGGCCTCACCTCACCCTTCCCCTCAGTCTTGAAGTACTGTATGCCTGCGGTTCTACGGTGGGCAGGTCTATGCAAACCAGAAGCTACGTGGGCTGAGAGGCCAAAGAAAGAGGCAGACAAATCCGGTTTCTCAGAAAGAAGCATTTTATAGAGGCATACGAACAGAAGCTATGTCTTGGGCGGTCATGAGACACGTAGGTCTCCACACTGTGACACCCAGAGTCAGGGCATGTATAGCATAGGGAAAGGACATACGTGCTTCAGAAGGGGTGTGTAGGACAATTGATCAGCATTGCCAGTGACAGTACATAAAGTAGAAATCTTAGAGGCCTTTCTGGAACTGGGGTCAATCAGAAGCCAGCATGGCAGATTCGCC
The DNA here is from genome assembly GCF_001698545.2 of Rhinopithecus bieti. Taxonomy (NCBI): domain Eukaryota; kingdom Metazoa; phylum Chordata; class Mammalia; order Primates; family Cercopithecidae; genus Rhinopithecus; species Rhinopithecus bieti. Next base: position 174,786 of record NW_016816111.1, read on the forward strand.
TCTGAAATGGAGCCGCAGGGCCGGGCGCGGTGGCTCAAGCCTGTAATCCCAGCACTTTGGGAGGCCGAGACGGGCGGATCACGAGGTCAGGAGATTGAGACCATCCTGGCTAACACGGTGAAACCCCGTCTCTACTAAAAAATACAAAAAACTAGCTGGGCGACGTGGCGGGCGCCTGTAGTCCCAGCTACTCAGGAGGCTGAGGCAGGAGAATGGCGTAAACCCAGGAGGCGGAGCTTGCAGTGAGCTGAGATCCGGCCACTGCACTCCAGCCTGGGCGGCAGAGCGAGACTCCGTCTCAAAAAAAAAAAAAAAAAAAAGAAATGGAGCCGCTTTGGCCTCTGCGCCTGTACATGACGTTCTCAACAATGTTGTGTGTTTGTTTTTTGAGGGGAAGTTCACATAACCTAAAATCAACCTTTTTTTTTTTGAGACAGAGTTTCGCTCTTGTTGCCCAGGCTGGAATGCAGTGGTGCCATCTCGGCTCACTGCAACCTCTGCCTCCCCGGTTCAAGCGATTCTCCTGCCTCCGCCTCCCGAGTAGCAGGGACTATAGGCGCCCACCACCAGGCCCAGCTAATTTTTGTATTTTTGGTAGAGACAGGGTTTCCCCATGTTGGCCAAGCTGGTCTCAAACTCCTGACCTCAAGTGATCCACCCGTGTTGGCCTCCCAAAGTGCTGGGATTACAGGCCTGAGCCACTACATCTGGCCAATCAACCATTTTTTATGTGTATAATTCAGGAGCATTCTGTATATCACATTTGCAAATGCTGTTCCTTTGTTCTAGAAAGTCCTTCCTGCCATTTCTGCCTGGAAGCTTCCTGTTGAACTTCAAGAGCCAGGTAAATGCCCCTTCCTCTGGGATGTCTTTCTTCGGATCCCCAACTTGGTCTAGGGCTCTCCCTGGGCTTCCTCAGCCCCTTGGTCATAGCTCTTCCACACTAGTGGTCTGACTTGGTCTCCCCAGCCAGACTCAAAGTCCCAGCATATGCAGTGGAGGGTGGGTGCACTGGGATCATGTACTAAATGCTTGTTGAGTGAATGTGTGAGTGGAGATCTTTGGGGAGCACTCTGGAGGGCCCTGGGGCCTTGTGAGTGGGGCTGGGCCCTCGGGTTCCAGCTACAGGGAGGGCCTAGAGTCTGACATGGGGAGAGACAACTCGGATCCACCTCCTGCAGCATAACAGAATAACCCAGTCTGGGTCTGAGGCAGAGCCGGAGGTGGGATAGAGGGCTCCCAGTGTCCATCTTCAGCCTTTCCTCAACTTGCAGTGTGAGCCCAGGCCAGTCATTGCTGTATTCTGGGCCTCAAAATCTTCATTAATGAGAAGAGGGCATTGCCTGGACTATCTCACTCTCCTGTTAAGTCATTTGAAGGGCTGCGGGAATCCCTGGCCTCTCTAAACCATGACTCAGGGACTAGGCATGTCCCCCTTACCCCTGAAGCTCACGGGAGAAAGTGCTTGGAGTAGCTTCTTCTAGGAGTTAGTCAGCAGACAGAGCTGAGTTCCAATCCAAACTCTCCCTCTCACTGGCTGTGTGACCTTGGGCTGTTTGCTTAACCTCTCTGAGTCTCAGCTTCTGGGAAAATGAGGATCATAAGGTCCCTACTAGTAGGGCTCAGTAAATGTCAGCAATGGTCTCCACAGGGAAGATGATGACATGATTGGAGTCCAGTTTACTTGTAGACAGACAAGTTGAATTGCTGGCCAAATTCTGAAAAAAAAATTGTAGGTCTTTAAAAATCATTCATTTTGGGGCCGGGCACAGTGACTCATGCCTGTAATCCTAGCACTTCGGAAGGCTGGGGCAGGAGGATCGTTTGAGCCTCCAGGAGTTCAAGATCAGTCTGGGCAAACAGCGAGACCCCGACTCTAAGAAAAATACAATAAATAAATTAGCCAGGCGTGGTGGTGTGGGCCTGTGACCCCAGCTACTTGGGAGGCTGGGGCGGGAGGAGCACTTGAGCCAGGGTTCAAGGATGCAGTGAACTGATGGCGCCACTGTATTTCAGCCTTGGTGCCAGAGCAAGACCCCAGCTCTTACAAAACAAAAACAAACCCAGATCCATGAGTTCTGTTTCTTACATTGGATGTTGCTGAATATAAGCACCTCTGACGGTTCTAGGATGCTTGTTTCTAAGAGCTACATTTTCCCCCTCTGAGAAATAGTGAAGTGGGTGACATGCCTTTTTTGCTTTTGAGAACTGCTACGAAGAAAAAACATGAAGCATGGCAAAGAGATAGCGAGGGATGGGGGGCATATAGGGTTATGGTAGACAAGCAATTCTCCTTTCATGAGAAGACATTGGAGCAAAGTCCAGAAAGAAGTGAAGGGTTGAGTCATGCACGGATCTGGGGGTGCGCACATCCAGGCAAAGAGCACAGTCAGTGCAAAGGCCCTGCGCGGAGGGAGGGGCAGTCTGGAGCCTGCCTGCACTGAGACAACTGTGCACCTCTTCCCAACTCCGCGTTTGGTGTGTCATGCTGGTAGCTTGCAATCAGCCACGGAAGGAATATTTAAACCAACGAAATTGGCCAGTGCTACAATCAGGGCTTTACTATTTTATATTTTATTTTTTCTCAGAAAACGGGATGTACCACTTTACCAGCACATCACTGGGGGTAGGAGATGAGGTCAGAGAACTTGCCAGGCTCAGATCACCCAGGGCCTGAGTGGCTGGAGGTGAAGTGACTTGGGTTTTTACAGGATCCCTCTGTGTGGATGTGGGGGGAAAGCTGAGAGGCCGAGGAGCAGGCAGATGTGGTCATCCAGGTAGTTTTGCCAGACTTAGAAAAGAAAAACACAGGATGCATGCACTACTTGGGACATACCTAACTAAAGAATTACTTGTTGTTTATCTGAAATTCCAATTTAAAACACTGGGTATCCTGTGTTTTAGCTAGCGATCCAGGTGGCAGGTGGGAGAAGATGGAGATTCATGATTTTGCTTCTGGAAGACTCGCTGTGTGATTCCACCCACCCCGGGGCCGTTCCCTCCTCCTGGGATGTTCAGAGCAGAATCCCTACCTTGTGCCCCGCCAAACATGGCCCACACCCCAACTCACCCTGGACCACACCTGCCCCTCGGTCATTTCCTATAGGCTCTTCCTGCAGATTGAGAGAGGAAACTGGGCAGGGAGCACATCACTGATGGGTGAAATGATGATCTCACAGGAAACCAGACAAGCTAGAGTTGTCACCACACCCTGGACTCAGAGAACTTGGGCACTTCACTGACAGCCACCTCCCATCTCCCTTTCATTCTTCATGGGCAGGGCCTTGCAAGCCTTGGTGATGGATTTTATTCCATGAGATGGGGCAGCTGCAGCAGGAACACGATTTGATTTATTTTTTGAAAGATTGCTCTGGTTACTGTGCAGAGTGGCTTCTCAGGGTGCCCAGCGGGGAGATGTTTAGGACAACTGGGTGTTGGATCTGGAGCTCAGCGAGAACAACCCGCAGAGGAGAGGGCCCCGGGCTGAGCCTGGAGATGCCACCATTCCAGAGAAGAGCAGAGGGCCAGGAGGAGGGGCGTGTGGCTGTGTGGTTGACATCTCGATGACATGTGCTGTGTGTGTCCCTCACAGACGTGGGATCTTTCTGGCAGGCAAACACAGGTCTTGGGGAATGTTCTGGGATGGGTGATGTCAGCCTCAGTGTGTTTGCTCAGCTGCTGGGCTCTCTTGGGACCACCGAGGACTGCAGCACCAATGGTGGAACTCCAGGCATGGTGACAGGATGTGACCAGGTTCCCCCACTCAGGTCTGTGGTCAGCCTGGCTGTGCTGAATGGTGGAAGCAGGGGTGAGGCCCCGAGAGGTGTCTGGAGCCATCTGGCCGTGAGGTCAGCCACCCAGCCAGGCCTCTGGAAGCCATGGGCAGCACTTCCCAGATGCGGCTTCCTGCCCTTTCCTTCACCAAAACCACACTCAATTCATAGGCTGGCCTCGGTGGCAGTCCCTTTCCCAAGGGGAGGGCCGCATGCAAATGCCACACTGGGCTGAGCCAAGGCAGGGGTCAATGCTGGAGGCCTGGATCCTCCATGTCCTCTGGGCAGGTCAGTTACAACAAAGCCCATCCTGCCCATCAAGCCCCACTGCTTTCCACTGCTTTGATGCCTTCGCCTCTCTGGGTGAACTCTGCTCACCCTGAGTCCCTGCATGTAAGGCACTTTCAGGCAGCGACCATCCCCTCCGATTTTCCTGATACAAGGAGAGGAAGGCACGTGGCCCTGGCCACTCTGTGTGCTGAGGCAGAGCGAACAGGCAGCAGCACTGGAGGGAGGGAGGAGTGTGTGTGTGTCTGTGCATCCTGTGTATGGATTTGTCTTTGAGTGTGCAAGTCCCCGTGTGTGTACCTAGGGTGTATGTCCCAGTAGCTTGTGCGTACCTGTGCCCTGGGTATGTGCTTGTGCAAATCTCTGTGCGTGTTTGTGCAGATCTTTGTGTGTCAATGTAAACATGTACCTAAGAGTGTTGTCTCTGTGTGAATGTGTGTGTACAGGTGCCTGCAACCAGCCATGATTTAGATCAACATCCCACTTTCAGCCTTGGGGAGATTCCTTCCTGCATGACAGGGGAACAGATCACTACTCCATCTTGCAGAAGTGAGACTGAGGCTCAGAGAGGGATGAGGCTTGCCTAAGGTCACCAGCCGATGGGATGACAATTCAGTCCTCACCTCTATGGTGGCTTCTAAGGGCTCATGGGAGTTCTTGGTCCCAAACTCTCCTCTCCAACCTGTCCCATTGGTGCCTGCAATACCCCTGTTGGGAAGTGACAGTGTGTTCTTGGCAGATTCATCTGTTAAACTGGCCTTCCTTCATGAGACAGGGACAATCCATCCTTTCCAAGACTGTCCTAGCAGGTAAGATGACACCTGGAGCAGGAGGGTCTGCCAAGGAAGGCAGGGAAGGGGAAAGGGTGGGGGTCTTACAGAAAGACAACTGCCTGCCCTTGAGAGTGTGGGCTGTGGCAGAGGCTGCCGCAGTCTTGGGTGTGGGCTGTGGTTTCACCACTCAGGCTTCCTCCTGGATGCCCCAGCCACGCACTGGGTGACTGAACTGGATTACTCATGGCTGCTGGCACTAATCAGAGAGCTGAGTATATGTAAAGAAGGAAAACCTGGTGCAGGGAGTCCTACAAACAGAGGCCCCTCCCACAGCTGAGCCTATTTTGTCACCTGTAACCAGGGACAGTGATGCATCACCTGAGTCCCCCTTGAAGCAAGATGAAGGTAGAAACGTTCACACACTGAAGATGCTGCTGGAACACCGCAGGGGCTGGGCGGAGCGGGGGGCAGCGTTAACTAGGGCAGCTAGCTGCTGCAGCGTGGGTGAAGGGCCAGATCCTGTGTCAGGTGCCCCTGCAGATAAAATTCCTCAAGTCCACAAAACAATGCAACCAGGTGAGTCTGAACATCCCCACTTCACAGATGAGGAACTTCGGGTCAGGGCTGTCAGTCTTGGCTACCTCCATGGCCTTGGGGCCCTGCATGGTCTCACCCCTGCCTAACTTTCTAGTCTCCATGTCTCCGTGTGACCCCCTCCCTCCTGCCACTTCCCTCTGGGCTTCTCATGGCCCTCAGATGTGCCACACTCTCACCTGCATCAGCTTTGTGTCCTTTGCCTCCACGGTCCCTCTGCTGCCACATGCTCGTCCATTAGGTCCCGACTTAAATGTCACTTCCAGGGCCCCTTCCCGACTTCCTGTGCTGGGCAAAGGGCCCATTCTTAGCTCCCCAGGGCTGGCCCCCCATCTCAGTGCCTGTCACAGATTTCCCTCATCAGAGAAGGCTGGGACTTGTGCTCATGGCTCTGACCCCAGCACACAGCACAGACAAGAAAGGATGCCCTGGCCTCCATGTGACAGAGCTGGATTCAAACTCAGGTGTTTCTGAAACCAAAGTGCGGCTCTGTAAAACTTAGGAGCAAGGGACTGGAAGGGAGGCAGTAACATCAGCAGAGCAGCACTCCACTTGGACAATCCAACTGCACTCCTCAAAGTTTTGTTTTTGTTTGTTTTGAGATGGAGTCTCCCTCTGTGGCCCAGGCTGGCGTGCAGTGGCACAATCTCGGCTTATTGCAAGCTCTGCCTCCCGGATTCACACTATTCTCCTGCCTCAGCCTCCCGAGTAGCTGGGACTACAGGCGCTCGCCACCACGCCTGGCTAATTTTTTTTTTTTTTTTTTTTTTTTGTATTTTACAGACAGGGTTTCACCGTGTTAGCCAGGATGGTCTCGATCTCCTGACCTCGTGATCTGCCCGCCTTGGCCTCCCAAAGTGTTGGGATTACAGGCGTGAGCCACCGCGCCTGGGCATGCTCCTCAAAGTTTTTAACCACACCTGCTCTTGTGGCAGAGGGGCGCAAACAGTCGGGCACATCTGTTATTTCTGCTGACCCACATCTATCCACCTTCCTGAAAGCTCAGGTTTCCTGTGGGGAAATGGCCCTCATCCACACTTGGTCTGAGGAGTTTGGCTGAGCCAGATTCCCTGCCACACTTCCAGAGGTGGACAGGTGATTTGGGTCTGGCCAATCAACATACCCCTCTCCCCCACGCTGAGCCTGTCCAATGGGAGGCTACCCTGGAATCCATGCTGGGACTGACAAAAAGGGAGGCCCACTGCCGTGATGGACCTCCCTGAATGAAGGTAAGGTTCTGGGGCTCAGGAAGGTCTCCAGGGCCTGGATTAGAGATAATAATTACCACATCACAGATGACTAAAACAGCCTCAAAGCACATCAGCATCCCCCAACCTGTTCTGCTTCCTCATCTTGGTGACATCTCCACTGTCTACTAGAAACGGACACCATCACATGTCCTGCATTTACCTCTTTATGTACCTCTTTTTAAACTTTTTTTTCAGACAGAGTCTCTCTCTGTCACCCAGGCTGGAGTGCAGTGGCATGATCTCGGCTCACTGCAACCTCCACCTCCTGGGTTCAAGCAATTCTCCTGCCTCAGCCTCCTGAGTAGCTGGGATTACAGGCGCCTGCCAACACGCCTGGCTAATTTTTGTATTTTGTACTTTTAGTAGAGATAGGGTTTCACCATGTTGGTCAGGCTGGTCTTGAAGTCCTGACCTCAGGTGATCCACCTGCCTCAGACTCCCAAAGCGCTGGGATTGAGCCACCGCGCCCAGCCTAATTTTTGCATTTTTAGTAGAGGCGGGGTTTCATCATGTTGGCCAGGCTGGTCTCGAACTCTTGACCTCAGGTGATCCACCAGCCTCAGCCTCCCAAGGTGCTGGGATTACAGGCGTGAGTCACCGCACCCAATCCCACATCTGTTTTTTAATCAAGGCATGCTCTGCCTTCAAGTACACCCTCCGTGATGTCTGCCAGAAATACCTTTCAGGAAGGCAGCTCTGAAGGGCATTTGCCTACTCAAAAATCCTAGGTAGACATTTAGATTAGTTCAGAGGCTTTCAGTAACCTAAACCAGAAATCTTGAACTCAAATGCCCACCGTGGCCACGCAGGAAATGTGAGCCAAGTGAGTGGAGTATCTGTATATAACACATGAGATTGTCTTTGTTCCCACAAAGAGATATACTTGGTCTTTCTTTTCCTGAAACACATGTCATCTCAGCCTCTTTTGTTTTCCTGCTTTTAATAAGATGCAGAAAACAGTTGTGAAAGCACAATGCTAAGTGGCATCTGACCCTCGGCCTGTGCTGGGGAGGCTGTTAGGGAGTGGCAGGGACTGTGGTGAATTAGAGCACACGATCTTTCAACGGTGGGGTCACAGCTCGATGGCTATGCAGAAATGCTGACCTGATTTTCCAAAAGAAAGCAAAAATCAGGATTCTTATGGCATATCCCCCCATTTTTGACAGGCAAATAATTCCAAGCTTTTAAAAAGCACCGTGTGAGTCATTCTCTCATACCACTGGTGGGTGTCTAAGTCAGTATAATCTCTAAGGATAGAAATTTGACATTAGCTACTAAAATTGTAAGAACAATACTCTTTAACTTGACACTCCCACTTCTGGTATTCTTCCTGCACATATACTTGCTGTGTGCAAAATGATGTGTTCAAGAAAGTTTACTGCTGCATTGTTTGCAATAGTGAAAAAACTGAACTAATCTAAATGTCTATCTAGAGGGTCCTGGTTAAATAGATTACATTTGTAAAGGAATATTATGCAGTTATAAAAATGAGTGCTTTTTTTTTTTAGATATGACAATAGCACAAGTGACAAAAGACAAAACAAAACTGGACTTCATCAAAATTAAAAACTTTTGTGGAACAGAGGACGTTATCAAGTGATAGACATAGAAAGTGAAAAGACAACCTGAGAAATGGAAGTAAATATCTGTAAATCATGGTAAGTAAATATCTATAAATCATCTAATAAGATAATATCTGTATCTGTAAATCATCTGATAAGGGACTTTTATTTAGAATATATAAAGAACTCTGACAACTCAACAATAAAAAGGCAAATAACCCAATTAAAAATGGACAAAGGGCTGAGTGCAGTGGCTCATGCCTGTAATCCCAGCACTTTGGGAGGCTGATGTGGGCGGATCACTTGAGTTCAGGACTTCAAGACTAGCCTGGCCAATGTAGTGAGACCCTGTCTCTGCTAAAAATACAAAAATTAGCTGGGTGCAATGATGTGCACCTGTAGTCCTAGTTACTTGGGAGGCTGAGGCAGGAGAATCACTTGAGCTTGGGAGGCGGAGGTTGTAGTGAGCCGAGATCCTGCCACTGCACTCCAGCCTGGGCTGGAGTGAAACCCTGTCTCAAAAAGAAAAAAGAAAAAAAAAAAGGCAAAGGATTTGAATAGATATTGAACAGACATTTCCCCAAAGGAGACAAATGGCCAATAAGCCGTGAAAACATCCTTAGTCATTAGGGAAATGCAAATCAAAACTACAATGACCTATCACTTCACACCCACTAGGATGGCTATAATTTAAAAATAATAATAATAATAAGGCTGGGTACTATGGCTCATGCCTGTAATCCCAGAACTTTGGGAGGCTGAGGCAGATGGATCACTTAAGGTCAGGAGTTTGAGACCAGCCTGTCCAACATGGTCAAATCTCATCTCTATTAAAAATACAAAAATTAGCCGGGCATGATGGTGGGGACCTGTAATCCTAACTACTCGGGAAGCTGAGGCAGAAGAATTGGTTGAACCTGGGAGGCAGAGGTTGTAGTGAGCCGAGATCGCGCCACTGCACTCCAGCCTGGGCGACAGAGTGAGACTCAGTATCAAAAAAAGAAAGGAAGTGTTGGTGAGGATGTGGAGAAATCAGAATTCTTAAATATTGCTGATGAGTTTGTAAAATAGTGCAACTGCTGGAGAACACAGCTTGGCACTTTCTCAAGAAGTTTATAATTTACCATGTGACCCAGCAATCCCACTCCCAAGAGAAATGAAAACATGTCCACAAAAAAACTTGTACACAAATGTTCTCAGAAGCATTATTCATAATAACCAAAAAGTAGAAACAACCCAAATGTTCATAAACTGATGGACAAACAAAATATGTTATATCTAAACAATGCAATATATTTGGCCATAAAAATTAGTGCTAATATGACAACATGAACTTTATGCTAAGTGAAATAAGTCAAACACAAAAGACTACACAGTGTGTGATTCCATTAGTATAGAGTGTCCACAATGGACAAGTCCATAGAGACAGAAAGTAGTTCAGTGGTTGCAAGGGCTCAGGTGAAAGAGGAATGAGGAGTGACTGTTAATGGGTATAAACCAAAAATAAAATTAGAAGGCCCTTTGCAACCATCTAAATGGATTCCCTCCTTGGCCAGCACACCCTAAAATTTAACCTGAAAGACCGGTTCAGGCCACAGTGGGAGATGGGAGTTGGACATGCCTCATTATACCCCTCCAACATTAACATCAACACAGACCATAAGTCTTTTAAGAAACATTTGTCGGCTGGGCGCAGTGGCTCAAGCCTGTAATCCCAGCACTTTGGGAGGCCGAGACGGGCGGATCACGAGGTCAGGAGATCGAGACCATCCTGGCTAACACGGTGAAACCCCGTCTCTACTAAAAAAAAAAATACAAAAGCTAGCCGCGCGAGGTGGCGGGCGTCTGTAGTCCCAGCTACGCGGGAGGCTGAGGCAGGACAATGGCGTAAACCCGGGAGGCGGCGCGTGCACAGGGCTGAGAACCGGCCCCTGCACTCCAGCCTGGGCAACAGAGCGAGACTCCGTCTCAAAAAAAAAAAAAGAAAAAAAAAGAAAAATGTTAAGGGCAAGTAAGCATTTAAAACATATAACATCGCAGATACCAAAATAATTAAAACTAAATAAAAGTGAAATATAATTCATCTCCTCACTGACTGGCAAAGTCTG
>NW_016816111.1:185301-200762 GCF_001698545.2 Rhinopithecus bieti
AAAAAAAAAAAAAAAAAAAAAAAAAAGAAACATTTGTCTATTCTCTCTATAGCCTGCTACTGGGAGGCTTCAAGTGCATAATAAAACCTAGGTCTCCCGGCCGGGCGCAGTGGCTCACACCTGTAATCCTAGCACTTTGGGAGGCCAGGGGAGGGCAGTGGATCACTTGAGGTGAGGAGTTCGAGACCAGCCTGGCCAACATGGTAAAACCAATACAAAAAAAAAAAAAAAAAAAATCGGGTTTGGTGGCTCACGCCTGTAATCCCAGCTATTCTGGAGGCTGAGGCAGGAGAATCGCTTCAATCCAGGAGGGGGAGGTTGCAGCAAGCCAAGATCGTGCCACTGCACTCCAGCCTGGGCAACAGAGCAAGACTCATTCTCAAAATAATAATAATATATTTTAAAAATCCAAAAAACCCTAGGTCTCCACAACCCCTTATCATAATCCAGATACTCCTTTCTATAGATAACTCTGGTAACCAACTGCCAATGAGGATATGTTTAAATCTACCTGTGACTTGGAAGCCCCTCCTCTTCGAGTTGTCCTGCCCTTCCAGAATAGACATTGAACAGACATTTCCCCAAAGGAGACAAATGGCCAATAAGCACATAAAATCAATGTCAATCTTGCACGTATTGATTTATGTATTATGTCTTCCTAAAATGTATAAAGGCTGGCTGTGCCCCATCTTGGGCACATGTTGTAGGACCTCTTGAGGCCATGTCACCAGCATGTCCTTAAGCTTGCCAAAATAAACTTTCTAAATTGACTTGAGACTTGTCTCAGATACTTGGTTCACATAAGTTTCTTTTAGGGGCGATGAAAATGTTCCACAAACCACTCTACCTAAAATTAGGTAGTGATGATGGCTGCTCAACTGTGAATACACCAAAAAACACTGAATTGTACACTATAAAAGGGTGAGTTTTATGGTACGTTATTAAAAGTTGTTTAAAAGTGAGGGACCCCTCCAGTTATTGATATGGAATGATCTTCAGGAAAAGAGAATATGTTACATTTTGTACACGAAAGGGGAGGTGGGTACGAATATGTATTTGTATTGCTTTTTTCTAGAAGCCGCCTAGGAGTCAAACCAAAATTCTTCACTTCTTTCAGCCTGACCCCGTTCCCTTTAGAAAAATCTTTCCTTCCAGCTCACACTATCCACCATGTCCATCTTCGCCTTCTGGCACTGAGCCTTAGAGGGGCGGTGCTCCATAAACATTTGCTACATGAATGAACGAATCAACCATCGGATTTTGGGGTGGGTCGGGGCAGCTCGGTTCCAGCGAGGGCTCCGTCTACCAGCGGGCTCGGCAGAGGGACAGAGGCCGGGCGGCCGCCTCGGTTAACTCCGCTGCAGCTCAAAGCACGGGAATCGCGGGACAAACAAACGAGCGGAGGGAACACATCTGCAGGCCAGGAAACCCCCAGGTGCGGTCCAACTTGGCCGGAAGCTGCGGAGAGGCTCAGCCACCGGAAGTCAACGGAGGTTTCGGCCGGACGCTCTAGAATCCTGGAGGACCGAGATCTCTGTGGTTGGCCGTGACGGGCACCCTCTACCGGGGATGACAGATTCCCAGAGCTCCTGGGACCGAGAAAATGGTGGGCACAATTCTCGGGGCGGAGGGGGACTTCGGGACCCAGTAGCCAAGATAACAGTCCCAGCCCCAGGCATCTCAGGCCGGACAGTTACCCGAGCTCACGGGACTAGCTGTGATTGGCCGGACGAGGTCGAGCGCTAGATGGGGACGCGCGCGCTACGTGCAGCGGCGTTGCCTTCCATTCACTTGGCGCCCGACTGCCAGTGCGCATGCGTTTGAAGGCGGTGCCGGGCGGGGAGCACACCCCTGTGAAGTGCCGGGCACCCTTTGGGCGGCTCCCGCCGGCTAGCTGGACAGCGGCGCGCGCCAGGCGTGGCTTCCTCAGTCGGTGGGCTAGGATTGGGCGCAGCAGGTAGAAGGGGCAGGACCCTTCGCAGAAGTAGCTCAGCGATTGGCCAGAAGCTGGAGGGAGCGTGGTGTTGGGAGGCGGAGCGGAGGGGGACGGACAGGGCAGCTCACGACGCTGAGGTGGTGGCCGCGGCCCTTGAATAAGTAAGTGAGCCACCCTTGGAGACTCCCGCGCTGGGGACGGGAGGCCGGAGAGCCTCGGGACCTCTGAAAGCCTTGAGGAGGCGCGGGGGTGAGTGCGGCCCGGGGGAATCCCAGGTGCCCCGCCCCTCCCTTTCTTCCTGGCCCGCGCCTCGCCTCCCCATCCCCCGACCCTGGCGGGGCCCCTGCTGGGCCCCGACCCCTGGGGTAGCGTGTTATCCCTGAACCAGCCGCGCGCTTGTGGCCCCTGTCGGTTTAGGGAACTGGGAAGTTCCCTGGTCCTGCTCCCCAGCCCGCAGAGGGGACGCTGAGGCCCACGGGAGGCGGTCCCCTCCTCACCCGAGTCTCCACACAGACACCATGGCCGAACCCCTGAAGGAGGAAGACGGCGAGGACGGCTCTGCGGAGCCCCCCGGGCCCGTGAAGGCCGAACCCGCCCACACCGCTGCCTCTGTAGCGGCCAAGAACCTGGCCCTGCTTAAAGCCCGCTCCTTCGATGTGACCTTTGACGTGGGCGACGAGTACGAGATCATCGAGACCATAGGCAACGGGGCCTACGGAGTGGTGTCCTCCGCCCGCCGCCGCCTCACCGGTGAGCTTCCTGAGCCGTCGCCTCCCAGATGTGGCAGCGTCGCAGGGAGTGGGAAACCGGCCCGTCCTAGACAGCTGGGAAGGAAAGCGGGGTGCGAGTTCTGGCTCCAGTCAACACACGCTGACCAGGACCCTCTGCCTGCCAGGCTCCGGGAGGCTCGGTTCTCTGAAACTCTGGCCTGGGGGTTTTGCCATCCTGCCTGCCTACTTCCTCTTTAGAAGAATGACAGTCCCAGTTAGACCAGAATGGAGAGCCAGTCCTTCGTGTCTAAGAGACAGATGTGTTCTGGAGCCAGACACTGGCACAAGGAACTGGTGGTGGGATGGGTGAGGTCTGAGATGCAGAGGGTGTAGGCATTAGAGACTGAACTCCACCACTGGGCAGTCGTGCAACCTCCAACAAGTTACTAAGCCATATTTCCTTCTCTTTAACATTGACCTATTGGGACCTGCCCCGTAGGGGAGTTGTGAAGGTAACATTTAATAATGTAGGTAGCATGCTTGGCACATAGTAGGTACCCAGTACTTGGTAGCTGTTGTCATTTGCATCCTAGAAGGGAGGTGTTGATACGGGCTGGGTCGACTCTGCAGTTTCTCCAAGGTATCCTCTGGTATGTCCCTGTTCCCTGCTCCTCAGGCCAGCAGGTGGCCATCAAGAAGATCCCTAATGCTTTCGATGTGGTGACCAATGCCAAGCGAACCCTCAGGGAGCTGAAGATCCTCAAGCACTTTAAGCACGACAACATCATCGCCATCAAGGACATCCTGAGGCCCACTGTGCCCTATGGCGAATTCAAATCTGTGTAAGAAGCGGGATGGGAGAGGGAGCCAGACTTGGGACTTTTCTGAAGGCTGCACCCATATTGCTGAAGTTCTGGAAGGGCAGCTGAATCTAATCTGAAGCAGGCTGTGAAAATTCCCACAGTCCTAGGACCAGTTCTCCTTTAGAGTTTTGCCAGGGACAACTGTTATTCCTCAAGAAGTGTACAGATGATTTTACAGTTTTATAGAATCTTAGTATGTAGGATGTCAAATGTAGGACATTCCTATTATGACCACAGCCTCCTATTCCCATAGCAGACTTCACTAATCAATCACAGAACACTTTCCTACAGTGGACAAACCTGATCAATTTTCATCATAGTTCTTCAAGCTGTCACTACCAAACAATGGAGATAGCCCCAAAAGGAAACCTATTGGCCAGCCCTGGTGTAGTCCAACCCCATCTTTTATCTGATGGGGAAACTAGGTCTGGAGACAAAAGTGATTTAACCAAGTTCATGGAAAAGTCGTAGAGAATCTAAAACGTGATGCTCTTCTTCCATACCATGCCGTCAGCCCCTACGGGGTCCCAGGGTAAGGCTGTTACCTGTCTGGAATCGGAAGGGTGTGGTGAGGATGGGGCTTGTCCCTGGAGTGTGATCAGGCCAACCCATGCTTCTCTCCTTCCTTCCCCTTCCAGCTACGTGGTCCTGGACCTGATGGAAAGCGACCTGCACCAGATCATCCACTCCTCACAGCCCCTCACACTGGAACACGTGCGCTACTTCCTGTACCAACTGCTGCGGGGCCTGAAGTACATGCACTCGGCTCAGGTCATCCACCGTGACCTCAAGCCCTCCAACCTATTGGTGAATGAGAACTGTGAGCTCAAGATTGGTGACTTTGGTATGGCTCGTGGCCTGTGCACGTCGCCCGCTGAACATCAGTACTTCATGACCGAGTATGTGGCCACGCGCTGGTACCGTGCCCCCGAGCTCATGCTCTCTTTGCATGAGTATACACAGGCTATTGACCTTTGGTCTGTGGGCTGCATCTTTGGTGAGATGCTGGCCCGGCGCCAGCTCTTCCCAGGCAAAAACTATGTACACCAGCTACAGCTCATCATGATGGTGCTGGGTACCCCATCACCAGCTGTGATTCAGGCTGTGGGGGCTGAGAGGGTGCGGGCCTATATCCAGAGCTTGCCACCACGCCAGCCTGTGCCCTGGGAGACAGTATACCCAGGTGCCGACCGCCAGGCCCTATCACTCCTGGGTCGCATGCTGCGTTTTGAGCCCAGCGCCCGCATCTCAGCAGCTGCTGCCCTTCGCCACCCTTTCCTGGCCAAGTACCATGATCCTGATGATGAGCCTGACTGTGCCCCACCCTTTGACTTTGCCTTTGACCGTGAAGCCCTCACTCGGGAGCGCATTAAGGAGGCCATTGTGGCCGAGATTGAGGACTTCCATGCAAGGCGCGAGGGCATCCGCCAACAGATCCGCTTCCAGCCTTCTCTACAGCCTGTGGCTAGTGAACCTGGCTGTCCAGATGTTGAAATGCCCAGTCCCTGGGCTCCCAGTGGGGACTGTGCCATGGAGTCTCCCCCACCAGCCCCACCACCGTGCCCTGGCCCTGCACCTGACACCATTGATCTGACCCTGCAGCCACCCCCACCAGCCAGTGAGCCTGCCCCACCTAAGAAAGAGGGTGC
The DNA here is from genome assembly GCF_001698545.2 of Rhinopithecus bieti. Taxonomy (NCBI): domain Eukaryota; kingdom Metazoa; phylum Chordata; class Mammalia; order Primates; family Cercopithecidae; genus Rhinopithecus; species Rhinopithecus bieti. Next base: position 190,460 of record NW_016816111.1, read on the forward strand.
CATCTCAGACAACACTAAGGCTGCCCTTAAAGCCGCCCTGCTCAAGTCTTTGAGAAGCCGGCTCAGAGGTACCTTGTGGGCAAGTCGGGTGGGCAGAGGGGAGACTTGGACTTGGACAAGGCTTCAGGCTTTTACCTTCTCCCCTGCCCAACTTCCCCACAGATGGCCCCAGCGCACCCCTGGAGGCTTCTGAGCCTCGGAAGCCAGTGACAGCCCAGGAACGCCAGCGGGAGCGGGAGGAGAAGCGGCGGCGGCGGCAAGAGCGAGCCAAGGAGCGGGAGAAACGGCGGCAGGAGCGGGAGCGAAAGGAACGGGGGGCTGGGGCCTCTGGGGGCCCCTCCACTGACCCCTTGGCTGGACTAGTGCTCAGCGACAATGACAGAAGCCTGTTGGAACGCTGGACTCGAATGGCCCGACCCCCAGCCCCAGCCCCGACCTCTGTGCCAGCCCCTGCCCCAGTGCCAACGCCAACCCCAGCCCAACCTGCCAGTCCTCCCCCTGGCCCTGTAGCCCAGCCCACTGGCCTGCAACCACAACCTGCGGGCTCCACATCTGGCCCTGTACCCCAGCCTGCCTGCCCACCCCCTGGCCCTGCACCCCACCCCACTGGCCCTCCTAGGCCCATCCCTGTCCCTGCGCCACCCCAGATTGCCACCTCTACCAGCCTCCTGGCTCCCCAGTCACTTGTGCCACCCCCTGGGTTGCCTGGCTCCAACACCCCAGGAGTTTTGCCTTACTTCCCACCTGGCCTGCCACCTCCAGACGCCGGGGGAGCCCTTCAGTCTTCCATGTCAGAGTCACCTGATGTCAACCTAGTGACCCAGCAGCTATCTAAGTCACAGGTAAGAGGGAGGCCCAGGCCATGGGGACACCTGGGTCTGGGCCAAAGGAAAATAGGTTCAAGAGTGGTCCCTGTTCCACAAAAACTGAGCAGCAGATGGGGCTTTATCTCTGAACATGTCCCCTTGCTCACAGAAGGAGCATAATGGCGATGAAGAGGTTGTTAGGAGACAGGTTAGATATTGGAAAGTGCCTGGCCCAGAGGTGGGGCCAGCTAGCACTCACTGACGGCCGAGACTGGTGTTAGCACTCCCAGGTATCCAGGCGGAGTAGTCAGCAGCATTGGGACGGGGTGCCTTGCAGACCTCAGTCTGCCTGCATTGTAATCTATCATTCCCTGTAGGTGGAAGACCCCCTGCCCCCTGTGTTCTCAGGCACACCAAAGGGCAGTGGGGCTGGCTACGGTGTTGGCTTTGACCTGGAGGAATTCTTAAACCAGTCTTTCGACATGGGCGTGGCTGATGGGCCACAGGATGGGTAAGGTGGCTGGACTGAGCTCCTAGACTGGGGCTGTGGGGAGAGGTTCCTGGTGCAGGAAGCATGCACCTGTGGGATGGGTGAGAGTCCAGCCTAGGCTAATAGCGCCCCTCCCTTCCCTTCCCCTGCAGCCAGTCAGATTCAGCCTCACTCTCAGCCTCCCTGCTTGCTGACTGGCTCGAAGGCCATGGCATGAACCCTGCCGATATTGAGTCCCTGCAGCGTGAGATCCAGATGGACTCCCCAATGCTGCTGGCTGACCTGCCTGACCTCCAGGACCCCTGAGGCCCACAGCCTGTGCCTTGCTGCCACAGTAGACCTAGTTCCAAGATATCCATGGGAACATTCTCAAAGGCTTTAGCCCTGGACCCAGCAGGTGAGGCTCGGCTTGGATTATTCTGCAGGTTCATCTCAGACCCACCTTTCAGCCTTAAGCAGCCACCTGAGCCACCACCGAGCCATGACAGGATTGGGAGATCCTGACTCCCCCTGTACAATCCTTTTCAGTATTATATTTTTATTATTATTATGTTATTATTACACTGTCTTTTTGCCATCAAAATGAGGCCTGTGAAATACAAGATTCCCTTCTGCATCTGACTCCAGGTGTAATTTTTGGAGTTCGGGGTAGGACACCATCAGTAGGGGAGCAAGGAGGAGCCAGGTGCCTACATTTGGGGGAATAAGCAAATATGTTTGTGTGTGTGAAGCCGGTTCATTCAGGTTCTGAAGGTTTATTGAGACCTTCAGTCCCTACCCACTCCCAGCCCTGCAGAGATTGTCCTCTGCTCTCTCATGTGGCTAAACCTCTCAACCCCCGGAGGGTATGGGGAAGACCTCATATATGCATGCCTACCTTGGCTGTGGCTGTTTCAGGGTGGTGTGCAGTAGCTGTGGTCTTGGTATAGAGCTTCGGGGGCTGGGATGGGTCATCAGGGGAAACTGAGTATGATAGTGAGGTGGGCTGGGGTTCCATGGTACTCACCACAGGGGAGTAAGTTGGTGGGAGGAAGGCTGAGGATGAGACATGGTTTGAGAGCAGCCAGAGGAGTGCTGGGCTGTGGCCTAGAATACACCATGGCCCTGTTCACACTGTACTGCTCAGCCTAGCACACTAGGGTGGCCTAGGCAGGGGTCCACAGTGAGGAAGCAGGACAAGATGGCACACAAAGGCCTGCAGCTGGGAGGATGGCTCCTGGCTGTCAGCTGTTGGGACAGGGTGGAGGCAACTCATTCTCATGGAGCCCAGCCAAGTCCAGGCTAGAACCATGTGCTTCTCGGAAAAGGCCTGGGGAGCTGCTGGCAGCGTAACTTCAGGTGTAGGGGAGCTGGGTCTGGCTTAGGAATGGATGCCCTGGGTGTGTGACAGGGATGGGGCATGGCTGAGAGCCAAAGGCCCCCATGTAAGGAGTTGGTGCTCGGGACTCAGCAGAAGCATGCATCAGGGGCAGCAGGGGGAGCACTCATGGAGACCATGCGTGTCCAGAGGAGGAAAGGGGCCTGAGGGGGCCAGCCCCTTAGGCCCGACGGATTTTCATCTCAGTGCGCTTGAGGGAGTAGTAGAAGCCCTTCCACTGGGCCCAGTTGATGCCATTGGCATAGGAGAGGTGGGAGCCACCTAGGTAGAAGCCATTGAGGTTGGCGAAGTGACAGCTGCGGAACCAGAAGGCTCCTGAGGAGAGAGCCGCGCAGTTCTGCACAAAGAGGTCCTGGTCCCGGTCAAAGGTAGAGAACTTCTGGCCACTGTGGTAGGACAGGGAGTCACCTGGCAGAGGGGAGAAGGGTTGGGGCTGCTGAGGTAGGGAACTGAGCTCCGAGCTGGCCGGGAGAGGGTGACAATGACGACTGTGAGAGATATCACGTGGCAGCCTGGCGGGATGGGGGCACCCTCCCTGAGCCAGATGTTGGGTAGATGTGCTTCTGCAATGAAGAGAAACAGCTGCTCCGCCACAGAGTTGCCTGGAGCAGGGCCAGGATGGCTGCTTCCCAGGGCTGAGGCCCAAGCTGGTTTGAGCTGGTTTGGAGCCAGCTGTGGCCCTTCCAGACCCAGGAGGGTTGAAGGAGGGGCCTGAAGGAGGTTGGGGCTGACTGGGCAGGGCAAGCCCTGCCTTCTTTCCCCTCACAGCCCCTCCTAAAGCTAACGGCGGGGGATACCTGCCCCGCCATCCTCGAAGCCTGCCACATAGAGGGTGTAGCCGTCCTCCTCTGCACTGACTGCGTTCGGGGAGATGGAGAAGTCAGCGTACTTGGCGTAGGCCGTGTTGTTCTCAAAGTCCTCCAAGTCCACTCGCAGCTCGTACTTCTGCTTCAGCGTCAGGAGGTGCATGTTCTGCAGCCCTGGGGAGGAGGGGCAGTTGGTCAACAAGGACCTGGCCCTGGGGCAGCTCCTCAGCCTACCTGGTCCCCGCCTTACCCAGCCAGTACTCTCCATCGGCACGGCCGAAGCCCAGCTTGTAGTCATTCCAGCCCCGGAAGAAACTCACTGAGCCATTAAATCTCTTCTGGAAAACCTGGAGCAGAGAAGATGAGACTGGACCATCAAGGGTCCAGTGGGCAGGGTTCTGGGCCCACCTCAAGCATGGACCCTGTGATGCTGTGGCCAGTTTGTTAAAGGACTGAGTTGGGGGGGGTAGTGGGAGTGGGGTTGCTAAAACAAGGTCCACATTGGCACCAGGCCCCCTGTGGAGCAACTGCCAGCACCCACCTGGGTTCTTCATACCCAGTTTCGTATAGAGGCAGGAAAGAGGCTAAGAGGGGGGCGCTCTAGAGTTCTAGTGCCTAGCTGTGGGACCTGGGCAAGTTCCTTCACCTCTCTGGGCTTTAGTTCCTCAGTACTTCCCAGGATTATTGTGAGGCTTATATGCATTAACCTACCTCAGCCGGGCGCAGTGGGTCACGCCTGTTATCCCAGCACTTTGGGAGGCTGAGGTGGGCGGATCACCTGATGTCAGGAGTTCAAGGCCAGTTTGGCCAACATGGTGAAACCCCATCTCTACTAAAAATAAAAAAATTAGCTGGGCGTGGTGGCGCATGCCTGTAATCCCAGCTACTTGGGAAGCTGAGGCAGGAGAATTGTTTGAACCTGGGAGGTGGAGGTTGCAGCAGTGAGCTGAGATGGAGCCACTGCACTCGAGCCTGGATGACAGAGCAAGACTCCGCCTCAAAGCAAACAGACAAACACCTACCTCAGGCACTTAGAATTAAATGTTGGCAGCTGCTCAGAAGCTGTGCTGTGGGTATCATTATCCCCATTTTAAAGATGAAGAAACTGAGGTTCACAGATGTGAAGCCCAGGGTCACAGGGCTGGGATTAGAACCAGCTCTGGCCTCTGTTCCCTCCTCCCACTCACCGTCCACTTCCCGCCCTCGGTGGTCATGTCACAGAAGACGGGCACAGGCACACTGGGGCCCAAGGGGTAGATGAGGTACACGCCGTCTGACTGGTAGCCCTGGGCATAGATGTCATCACAGTCCAGGGGTTGCTGAAGGCAAAACCTCTCCAGAGCTGGGGGTGGGGACATGGGGACAGTGAGGAGAGTGGGACTATGGCATCACTGACACCTCAGCACCCCAAGACTTGCCTTAGTCCCTGGGGCTGGGGGAATTTGACACAAGGAGTCATGGAAGATTTCTTCAAGGGAGAGGAGCAATGCTCATGTCATCCATCTGCCCCATTTTGTAAAGGAGGAACCTGAGTCCTGCAGAGCTGGAGCTCAGCCCTGACAGTCTGTTCTGACAGTCCAGCCTCTCCTTGCCCAACCTGTGGGGCAGGCCGCGTCTGTGAGTGTGGGGCTGCTTACCATCTCCTCGGATCCCGGAGACCTGGGGGGCACACGGGGGCGTGGAGAGAAGCAGCAGCAGCGGCAGGGCCAGGAGGGCCTGGCGATGGGCAGAGAGGGTCAGCGCAGCCCCTTCCCAGCTCGAGACCCCCTTTTCTCTTTGTATTTGCCCCCACCATGCGTGCATATGCTGCCCTTGCCTGAATCCCTCTCCTGCCATTTGGCCTCTCTTTCCCCACCCTACCCCCTCTCCGGCCAAGTAACCCCACTCTCTGGGACAGGCTATATACCCTCATAGCTTACAGGTTTCAAGAGAACTCCTTGTGCCTTCATAGTCCCCTCTGTGGCCAGGGGCCTCTGGAGTGGGCTCAATTCCCCAGTGCTATGAGTCCCCCCACCCTGGGCCCCGTACCTTCATGCTGTCAGTTCTGCTCAAAGTGGCTGGGTGTCTGCGGCCCCAGACTGCAACCGCCCAGAGTTATGTGCTGGGCCCCCGCCAGCCGCCCCAGCCCCGCCCCCCTTCCCGTAGCTGCAGAACCCCCCTCTCCCCACCCCAGACAACCAGCATCAGTTTACACTATCAGGGGGCTGGGAGGTGGGGCCAGAGCCAGGGGACCACCTGTGTCTCATTAGGCCTGTCGGGCAAAGTACCGCAGATGTTAACTCCCTGCTGGCTCCAACTGTTCCCTGGATCCCACTCCATCCGCCATTCGCCACCCGCCCCGCTAGACCTGTGGGCCCCCTGGCACCCCCAGGCAGCCCCAGCCCACCGCAGCCTGTCCCCTGCTTCCTGATGGGCCCCCCTGCAGATGTCTGTTTATTCTTTCCCCCTCCTTCCCTGGCCTGTGTTTCATCAGCCATTGAGGGGGAGGGCTGAGGGCGTGTCATATGCCTGGCTTCTGGGGAGGGGAGGCCTGCTCTGGGGGAGCAGAAAGCTGAGGGGACAGCTTCAGAGCTCCTGATGTGGGAGCCTGGCTGGGGCCGGTTGGGGGGACAGAGGCAGCAGTCTCCTGGCAGGCCTGGGACATTTCTGAGCCATGAGCACAAGGCTGCTGGCGTCCAACTGCTCTGTCTGCCCCAGCTCAGGCCAGGCAGGGCCCCTCTCCAGCCCCCCTCGCCAGCACCCCCTCACTCTGGCCACCTCAGGCCCGCTCTTTTCCCCTCCCACAGTTCCCTGGCCCATCTCACTGGCTCACATGCACAGGGTATGGGACCTCTTTTTGTTTCTCCTCACTCCACCCCTCCTTCCTTCTTGGCTCCCACACCTCCCAGACTCTACTTCATCTGAATCTCCCTGCTTCTGGGCTCTCTCCTCCCATCCCTGGCACACTACCAGGAGAGTTGTTCTAGATGGCCTCTCAGATGATGTCACCCTGCTTAAGCCTCATGGCTCCCTATTGCCTCAGGGCTGAGGCTAGGTTTTTCACCTTGGACATGAAAGGAATTTCAAGTCTGTCTCTGGCCTACCTTGAGGACCTTGTCCCTTATTGCTGTGACTCAAACTACAGTGCAGCCACCCCAGACTTCTCACCATGGAGGTCCCCACTCCTTTGTGCTGCCCCCTGTGGTGCCCACTCATCTGCCTCCTTTTCTTGGCCATAAGGGCCAGTGAGCAGGGTCTGTGTCTCATTTCTGCATGCTCAGTGCCCATCACAGAGCCTGGCACAGAGTAGGCTTGATATGTACATGCAGTCACTCACATATTTTTATATATAGATAAGATACTAGAGTCGGGGCCTTGCTCTGTTGTCCAGTTGCAATCATAGCTCACTGCAGCCTCAAGCTCCTGGGCTCGAGTGATCCTCCCACCTCAGCCTCCTAAGGAGCTAGGACTACAAGTGTGCCACCACACCCAGCTAATTTTTAAATTTTTTTGTAGAGATGGGGGGGTGTCTCCCTATGTTGCCCAGGCTGGTCTTGAACTGGCCTCCAGTGTTCCTCCCACCTTAGTCTCCCAAGAAGCTGGGACTATAGGGCCACCACAGGTATGTTTTGAGCGCTGTGTGCTATAGGCTATGCTGGCTGCTGAGGATACAGTATCTGCCCTGCGGAGTGGCAAGCACAGGTTTCGGACAGTGAATTGCAAATGTAAGGTGTGTTACAAAAGGACATTTGTATTGAATGGATAAACAGATGAAAGATTCAAAGGCAAAGTGATGAGGCAGCTCTGGCTTAGGTCCCATCTCTCCCCTCCTGAGTCAATAGATAAGCCCCTTGGAAAAGCCCCAGCTGGCCTCCCTGACTTGGTTCTGTGATTGCCTCTGTTCATAGTTGTGTCTTATGTCAGGCTGCCTCAGTTCAAATCTAGGTTCTGTTGCCTGTTAGCTGGGTGTGACCTTGCACAAATTACCTAGTCTCTCTGTGCCTTGGTTTCCTCCTCTGTAAAATGAGGATAGTCATAGTATCTACTTCATAGGGGTGTGGTAAGGATTAAGTAATACATATCAAGTTCCTAGAACAGTGCTACAATTGGCAACTATTTAGTAAATATTAGCTATCGTCATAGTCATAATAAACATCATGATTCTCATATGAATGGGTTGTCTTCAATACAGCTTGTATTCTTGCCTGTAGAAGAGACAGCTGGCTCTCAATACTCGTTCTTCCCTTAGTCCTCAGTAGTAAGATCTGATTTTTATCTGGGCTCATTGTCCAGCCTCCCTTGTAGCTAGATGACATCACACATCTGAATTTTGGCCAATAAGATGCCAACTTATTGTTGTAAAGGTAGGTGGCTTGTCCCTCTTCATCCTGCACTCTGTCCTACTGAATGTGATGGCTGGAGCTCTAGCTGCCACCTTGGACAGTGGGGATGAGGAGGATGAGGCCTCATCAGGGGATGGCAGAGGAGGAACTGGCAAAGCCTCTCACGACTTTGTGGAGTGGGTCCAAAAACAGCCCTGGACTGCCGTCCTCTAGGCCTTTTTTATGCAGGAAAGAAAGAAACTTCTGTGTACTTTAAGTCTTTGTGGGTTTTTTTTCTGTTACACACAGCTGAATCTAATCCTGATTTCTTCTTTCAGCAAATGCCAGCTAATTTTAACACAAGTCTATAAAAGGGAAAATAATGAAAAAAAAAATCAGTCATCAAAACAAATAATAAAATGGTCCAAAGTCAAGTATTGAAGACTTTTGAAGAATATCACTAATGAGCAAACCTAGAAACTCCCCCTCCTCCTAAAAAAGAGATAATTAAGATATGAGGTATCAATTGCATTTTGCCGATTAGTTTTTACTTAAAAAATGTAATAATGTGTGTGGGTGCAGCAAAGCAGGCACTGTGTTCACTGGATGTGGCTGGAAATTAGTTTAACTTTTGTGGGAAAGAAATTTGGTAATAACATACCCAGAGTCGGTAATCCTTCTAAGATGTCTGGAGGAACTACTCTGACATGTTGAAGAGGCTACAGATACAGTTAGGGGACATTACTTGTCGGCTGCCCAGCATGGGAAACCTCTTCCTACGTTTGGGGTGTTCCTCTCCTAATTAGAATGCTGGGTGTTCACATTCCCAGGGTTCCTTGCAGTTTCATTGAAGGCACATGGCCTTGGTTTAGCTGATAAAATGCACAGTCCTGGGCTTCATTTTGGGAGAAAGTGATTTGAGAAGCAGGAGCAGGAAGAATCCGTTCCTGGGGGTGATGGTGACCCCAGTGCTGTCTGGGTCCTAGTTTCTCTGGGTGGTTGGTGGTGGCTTGGCAAGCGCAATGCTGAGTGACACTGGCTTAGTCTCAGGCTGCAAAGCCCTGAGCTTGGTTCTCAGCTCTCCCAGTGATCAGTTTGCTCTGCCTGCTAATGTTTTTGAAAGAGACCCCCAACTCACGTGCATGAAGATGTTTGTGTCTGGATTCTGTCATTGCCAACAACAGACACTAACTCTGACTTTGTTGGGAGGCTTTGCTGAGAGTCTAGACTAGGGGTGGGTGGGAGCTGAGGCTGCCCTGGACTCTGGAAAGCAGGCCCTCAGTGGGGGTCCTGTGGTGGGACAATGTCTGGTTGATGCTGCTCAATGCACAGGGCTATGGCTTTGTCTGTCTGCCAGATTCCAGGAGTGGGGAGGACCCATCCAACCGGCTTTGCTTGGGTTGTTTTACGCATCCCTTGGAAAGGGGGTTGCAGTTGGACGCCTTTCATTTGCCTCCCCACCTTTCTCCGTACTGCCCTGGGCCCTGGGAGGCCAGTCTCACCCTCTGGTTTCTGATTGGGTCCAGCCAATGAGGAGCCTAGCAGGCTTCAGTGAAAAGGAGAATGAAGTAGGAATATTCATTCCCCTCCTTGTAGCATCCCCACAGGCTGGCTTTGTTTCTCAGCCAACAGTCTCCAGTCCTGCCAGGCAGCCATCTCCATAACAGCCCCTGACTCACTGTGGGCGACTCCTTCCTCCTCTGCCCCCTTCAGGTCTAGGGGTGTTGATAGCCCCGGTGTTACCAGCCCAGAGATAGGAGGCCATCTCCTGCTCACACCTCAGTAAATAGTCCTTTTATTAATTGCTACTCAAATTGTCCTAATCTGAGTGTTACTTGATGGAAACTGGACTGATTCGGGCAGAGAGGCATCCCTGATGATAATACAGAAAATGAGTGTGAGATTAGGAGGGGAAGTGGCCGCAGGTGTACAAAAAAGTCTCCCTCTGTCATAGTCATTGTAATGTACACTGTAATATTGTCAAACCCAGATGGCTCAGTAAAAACGGATGACCCCCTGTGCTTCCTCGATGTCATTTTGATAGGACATTTGCTCAAGTTGGTGTGACTCCCGCCCCTGGGTTAGGCCTGTGCTGGTTGTTCTCTGCATTGCCTTATCCACCCACATCCTCCTCTGTGCCCGGGTGGCTGCCCTGTAGGGAGGGCATCACTGGGTTTCCATGGCCCCTGGCTTCCAGCTGGGTTTGACTAATGGGAGACACCAACAGGAGATGGGAGAAGAGAGAGGTTGAAGTATTTCTCTCCAGCTCCTGTCCTGATGGGCACTGCAGTTTTGGCCGTAGCTGTGCCTGCTGTCCTCCACCCCCCCCACCTCCTGATGACATCTCCTGCCACAACCTCCCTCACTGTCTCCAGTAACCCAGTTTCCTCCCCTTGCCCCTCAGGCTGGGATGATGAGGGCTCTCATCCTTGCTAGTCCCAGGATGCCTCAATGCCCCATGTTGGTTTTCTTTTTTTTTTTTTTTTTTTTTTTTTTTTTTTTTTTTTTTTTTTTTTTTTTTT
>NW_016816111.1:201175-205463 GCF_001698545.2 Rhinopithecus bieti
TGTTGGTTTTCTTAATGTTCACACCCAAGTAAATAGTCCCTTCATTAAATTCTCTGAAGAAAAAAACAAAATAAAATAAAACCCAAACAGCTGAGTTCACCCTTTGTTTCCTGAGAGGACCCTGACTGACTCAAGGTCTTACTTTGGTTTCCTCTAAAAGCACAGCCGCCTGTGGAGTGGAGCTTTTTCTGTTGTTTTGGACAACAGCTAAGGACAAGACCTCTCTTCTCTCTGCAGGTGCAGACACCTCCCTGTGTGTCTTGCTGGCAGGCAGCTAGATTGCTCCTTTATCTACCCTCCTGTATCCAGAGCTAGAGAAGCCTGAGGAGAGGTTTGAAGGAAACTCATCAAAGCAGAGAACACCTAGGGAGGAGAGATGGTGGGCCCCCCAACCCAGGCCAAGCAAAGGGGCTCCGAGAGAGGGGCTGTCTGCCAGAAGGACAGACTTTGGCTGAGCTGCCCAAACTCAAGGGCCCTTTCCCAGAGGTCGCTGCTGCAGCAAAGTGAGAACAACTGTTCGGAAGACGAGGGGTGAAGCCTGGGGCTGCCCGAAGTGAAGAGAAGAGAGAGGGCAGGGGCTCACACAGTCATCGTCTGGCAGGACACGGATGTGGTATTCTGAGTGGGTGCTGTGGAATATGAGGTCAGATTGGAATCAAGCCCATCCTCGTAACCTCATTTTACCTTAACTACCTCTTTAAAGGCTGTATCTCCAAATATAGTCGCATTCCAAGGTACTGCATGGTACAGCTTCAGTATGAATGTTGGGGGACACAATTCATCCCATAACAAGCATCTTCGAAGCACCAGGCACTCTTTAACCCTTTGTAGGCATCCGTGCACAAGACAGAATCTCCAGCCCTCCTGGACCTACGGAAGAGAAATAAAAGTAAGTGAAATGATGATAAGTACTATGAAAAATGAAGCAGGAAAGCGGCAGGAGTGGGGCCAAAGTTTGGGACAGGGCATGTCCAGAAGGCCGTAGTGTGGAGATGGTAATGGCAAACTCTGGGTCCAAGGGCAGACACAGACATGTTGTGGTGAGGAACACTGTATCTTATTTCTCTAACATGGGGGAAGGTTTTAGGAGGGATTTGGTGTCTCTCCCCACTTTTTTATAGTTTGGGACAAGATCAGTTGATGGAGTTCAGGGTGTGGCAGAGAGAAGAGGCAGATTAGAGATGGAGAGGGTGTTGAATGTAGGCTAAAACATTTGAACTTGATCCCAAGGGCCTTTGGGATTAGGGTATATTGAGATACATAACTTAGGTTCCTGATTTTACTTTGATGTGTAGATGCTATCTAACTGGGGAGAAAGCATACAGATTAGAGGTCTTTTTGTTGTTAAGTAAACAAATGCATGTGTATAATTGGGATAAAAGGGGTACTTGGAGGCCGTATATGGAGAAACAGCAGTCCCTAGCCTAGCCCTGTGTTTGATGAGTCCTGGGGTTGAGTCTTTTCTCTTTCATTGTGCTCACCAGCAAGTGGAGGTTTGTGTCCCTCAGTTCTGAGAAAATTATTTTCTATTACTTCTTTGGCTATTTCTTTCCTCCATTTTCTCTGTTCTCTTTGTGATAATTTTATTAGTTGGATATTAGATCTCTTAAATTGATCCTATGTTATATATTGCCCGAAAAATCCTCTGTGCTCTGCCAACCATCTTTTCCTCCCCCTAAACCCCTGGCAACTACTGAACTTTTTATTGTCTCCATAATTTTATCTTTTCCAGGATGTCATATAGCTGGAATCATATAATAATTCGCAGCCTTTTCAGATCGGCTTCTTTCACTTAATGGTATGCATTTAAGATTCTTCCATGTCTTCTCATGGTGTGATAGCTCACTTGTTTTCAACACTGAATACTATGCAGTTGTCTGGATGTACCCCAGTTTATTTATCTATTCACTTAATAAAGGACATCTTGGTTGCTTCCAAGTTTGGGTGATTATGAATAAAGCTGCTATAAACATCTGTGTGCAGGTTTTGTGTGGACATACATTTTCAACTCGGGTAAATAACAAGGAGCATGATTGCTGGGTCATATGGTTAAGACTTTGTTTAGTTTTGTAAAAAAACTGCTAAACTATCTTCCAGAGTGTCTGTACCTTTTTGTATTCCTACCAGCAATGAATGATTGCTGTTCCATATCCTTGCCAGAATTTAGTATTGTCATTATTTTTTACTTTAGCTAGTCTTATAGGTATGTAATGATATCTTGTGATTTTAATTTGAATCATTTAATAGCAAATGATGTTGAACATCTTTTCATGTGCTTGTTTGCCATCTGTATCTTTTTCAGTAAAAAATCTGTTCATGTCTTTTCCCATGTTCTTTTTTTTGAGACAGGGGCTTGCTGTGTCACCCATGCTGGGTGTAGTGGTGCAGTCTCAGCTCACTACAGCCTCAACCTCCTAGGTTCAGGCCATCCTCCCACCTCAGCTTCCTAAGTAGCTGGGACTACAGGCATGCGCCACCATGCTTGGCTAATTTTTGTATTTTTTTTAGAGACGTGGTTTTGCCATGTTGCCCAGGCTGCTCTCTAACTCCTGGACTCAAGCAATCCTCTGGCCTCAGCCTCCCAATGTGCTGGGATTACAGGCATGAGCCACTGCACCCACTCCCCACACCCATCTTCTAATTGGACCATTTGCTTTTTTCTGCTGGAGTTTTGAGAGACCTTTATGTATTTTAGATATCAGTGCGTTGTCAGCTATGTGGTTTGCAAATATTTTTACTCATTCTGTGGCTTGTCTTTTTATCCTCTTAACAGAGCCAGTCTTTGATAGAGCAAACATTTTAAATTTTGATTAAGTTGAATTAGTCAACTTTGCGTTTTTGGTGTTATATCTAGCAACTTTTTGCCTAGTCCTAGGTCCCAAAGATCTTTTATTTTTTTCTAGTTTTGTAATTTTACATTTAAGTTGGTGATCCACTTTAAGTTAATATTTATAGAAGTCAAGTTCTTTTTTTCCCTCTTCTTTTTGTAGATTCCTTAGGATTTTCCACATAGATAATTAGGTCATCTGCAAATAGGGGGAAGTTTATTTCATCCTTTCCTATCTGTGTATCTGTTATCTCCTTTTCTGTTCTTATTGCACTGGCTAGAATTTCTAATCCTTTGTTGAATAAGAATGATGAGAGCAGATATCATTGCCTAGTTCCTGATTTTAGCAAGAAAGCATCCAAGGCTAGGTGTGGTGGCTCATGCCTGTAATCCCAATACTTTGGGAGGCTAAGGTGGGAGGATCACTTTAACCCAGGAGGTGGAGGCTGCAGTGAACTGTGATCGCACCACCACACTCCAGTCTGGGTAACAGATTCAGACCCTGTCCCAAAAAACAAAACAAAACAAAACAAAACAAAACAAAAAAAAAGAAAAGAAAGCAAGAATTCAGTCTTTCACTGTTAGGTATAATGTTACCTGTAGTTTTTTTGTAGAGGCTCTTTATCAATTTGAGAAATTTCCCCTGTATTCCTACTTTTCTGACAATTTATCATTCATGGGGTGTTGAATTTTTTCAAATACTTTTTCCACATTGATTGATATGATCCTATGGGTTTTCTTCGTTAGCCTATTCACTTGGTGGGTTATATTGATTGATTTTCAAATGTCAAACCAACCTTTCATTTCTAGAATAAATTACACTTGGTCATAGTGTAGAATTATTTTTATATTGCTGAATTCTATTTGATAATATTTTGTTAAGAATTCTTGCACCTATTCATGAGGGATATTGGTCTGGATATTTATCTTTTTAGTACCATCTTTGGTTGTGATACAGGGTCATAATAGCCTTGTAATGAATTGGGAAGCACTTCCTTCTCTTTCCTTCTATTTTCTGGAAGATATTGTATGTAACTAGTTTTAATTCTTTTTTTTTTTTTTTTTTTTTGAGACAAGATCTTAACTCTGTCACCCAGACTGGAGTGCAGTAGTGTGATCATGGCTCCCTGCAGCTTCAACCTCCTGGGCTCAAACGATCCTCTGTCCTCAGCCTCCCAAAGTTCTGGGATTATTGGCACAAGCCACTGAGCCTGGCCCTGTGTTAATCCTTCTGTAAAAGTTTGGTAGAATTCTTCAGGGAAATCATGTGGGCCTGGAGATTTTTTTTTTTTTTTCCTGAGAAATATTGTGATACATCTTTTAGGCCTCCATGGTTTTGAAGAGATGTTTGTTGTCATTTAAATTGCTTTCCCCTATAAATAAAGCGTTTTGTCTAGGTGCTTTATATATTTTTTCTTAGTTTTAGTTTTCAGAAATTTATAATGTGTTTTGCTATGATTT
>NW_016816111.1:205711-229430 GCF_001698545.2 Rhinopithecus bieti
CTCTTCCTTGAACATCAGGGCATTCTCTTTATGTTTTTCTTCTGTGCCATGAACTTCCTCCCCTTCCCAGTCTCTTGCCACTTCCTGAGTTTGTTTGGCTTAGTTTTCTCCAGCAGATAGAATCAGGGAAGGAGGAGTTGCTTGAGGGACTGGGGGTTTATGATCTTGGGTGGGGAACAGGGAATGGGAACTAGACAATATCCAACAGGAAGTGACTTTTTGCAGATCATCCAATCCTTTATTACTGCCCGTTCCCCTTCCAAGAAACACACGCACGTCCACACACACATGCACGCGCACACTAATTTTCCATAAAGAGAACAAGGCTATGCAGGCTCTTCTGTGAGGTCAGGAATTCTGAGAGGAGTAAATATTTATAATTAGCAACAAGGACACTAAAGTTCCTTAAGGTTTTCTCAATGCTGTTAATTTCTTCACTTGGTCTTTGCCTCCTCTTATTTTATTTTTATTTATTTTTTTATTTATTTATTTATTTATTTATTTATTTATTTATTTTTTGCTGAGGCTGTCTATGTTTCCATTTGTTTCAGGTGTGTTTGCAGTTGCTCATTGAAGCATTTTATTACAGCCATTTTAAATCTTTGTCAGCTAATCCTGACATCCCAGTCATCTCAGGGTTGGCATCTAGCAGTTATCCTTTGTCATTCAGTTTGAGATTTGCTGGTTCTTTATATGATTAATACTTTTTTATTGAAACCTGGACGTTTTGTATTATGTTATGAAATGCTGGGTCTCATTGAAACCTGTTTTTTGTTTGTTTGTTTGTTTGAGACTGAGTCTTGCTCTGTCACCCAGGCTGGAGTGCAGTGGCGTGATCTTGGCTTACTGCAACTTCCACCTCCCGGGTTCAAACCATTCTCCTGCCTCAGCCTCCGGAGTAGTTGGGACTACAGGGGCATGCTACCATGCCTGGCTAATTTTTGTATTTTTATTAGATTGGTGCAAAAGTAATTGCAGCTTTGCTATTAATGGCAAAAACCACAATTACTTTTGCGTCAACCTAACAGTAGAGACGGGCTTTCACCATGTTGCCCAGGCTGGTCTGGAACTCCTGGCCTCAAGTGATTCGTCTGCCTTGACTTCCCTAAGTGTTGGGATTACAGGTGTGAGCCACCACACCCGGCCTAAACTTGTTTTAGCTGGCCTCCTCTGACACCCCTCTGGCCGGGAGAGGGGTGGCACTGCCTCAGTACCACCAGGTGGAGGTAGAAGTCCAAGTTCCTCACTTTGCTTCTGTTGACACTTAAGAGGGGGATTCCCTGTTACTGCTAGACAGGGTGCAAGTTTCAGCTCCCCACGTGGTCTCCACTAACACTGCAAGGTCAGGGAGAGCACCTGCTGGGATGCAAGTTCTGGCTCCCTACTTGGCCTTCTCTGATACCACTCAGCTGGGGATGTTGGGACTCCTTGTTATTGCCTAGTGAGGGGGAGGTCTAGGCTCCCCATTCAGCCTTTGTGGCGTGGGTGGGTGGGGCTGCATGCTTTCCTGTGGCGTTTGGCTGCAGTAGGGTATTTATTGCCTAGGAACTTTCTGTCTTGCCAGGCCACCCTTTTCCTGGTCCTTCAGATAGCAGATTTTGTTGAGGTTTTTTTTTTTTTTTTTTTTTTTTTTGTAGTGGTTGTTGGCATTTCCAGATTGCCAGCTTCTCCAGTACCCTTTCTGGGATAATGAGACAAAAAGAAAGCCCAGGAGAGTCACCACCATCCTCAGTCCTGAGGTCCCTGGCCTGCTTGCCTTCTTTTCTCCACCTCTCAGAGTCTTCCCATGTCTGTCTTGTATGTGATGTCCCAGGTTTTTAGTTGTACTTAGCAGGAAGTATAGGAAAAAATATACCTACTCCCTCTTCCCACAAGTGGAAGTTCCTTAAAAAGAATTATGAGGCATAAGTTACGTAGAGTGACGTAGACCAGTCTTTCCAGACGTGTACCTGGGAACTACCACCCAGATTCCTAGCACCAGAGCAGGCTTCCTGTGAGGAGGGACACATTTTTATTTGCATCTTTAAAAAATCGGGCTGACTGCCAGGTGGAAAATGGATTGGTGGGAGGCAGGGGAGGGACTGATGGCCTGAGTGTTCTCAGACACCATCATCTGTCCCTGATGGCCTCTGTGGGTGGGGTGGGGTGGCCTGGGCTCCATGGTCACCTCCCTCCTCTTTGGCACTGGATCATCAGTCATGGTCAAGCAGTCCAGGGCTGCCTGATGTGGGTGGGGAACCTCTGCTCTTTCTGGCATCAGACTCAGTGTCAAGAAGCAGAAGCACATTTCAGCTTTTGTACACCCTCTTTCCTGACCTCTGGGGTCAGGTGTTAATTTCCTGTTGCCTAACTGTCCTCCACATTCATTTTGTCAGCAAACATGCTGTATTATGGATTGCTAAGGACATGACTGCTGTGGCTGCTTTGCTCTGCATGGCCCTGGATTATGGTGTTGTGATGGGGAGAGCAAATGGGGTTAGAGAGAGAGGAAGAAGAAACACTGTGTGTCTACAAGAGAAAGAGAGAGAGAAACAAATGCTAGAGACTAGATAGGAGATAGGCTTGGCTGCAGGTCACTTGGATAGCCTCAGTTTCCTCATCTGTAAAATGGAGCCAATATTTTCACCTTTAGAGAAATGTGGGAAGGATTGGAGATTCTGTTGTTAGAAGGATTCAGCTTATAGTAGGAGCCTAGTAAATAGACATGATCATTATTATCATTGTAATAAACTAATGGAAAACTGTACTTCTTTATCTGTTGGATATCTGTCCTCAGGCCTACTGTGTAAAAAGTCCTTCTGTAAGAATCTCTTGGATTTTCCTTTGACAAAAAAAAAGAGGAGAGGCCTTGAGGGGGGTGGTCTGAGATCCAAGTTGGGGCAGGGCTGATGCCTGGGGAGATCTGGGCACACTGAGGTAAGTGGCCCAGACTTGCTTCCAAGGCTGATTAACAGGCTAGCATTGGCCGGGCACGGTGGCTCATGCCTGTAATCCCAACACTTTGGGGGGCCTAGGCGGGCAGATCACGAGGTCAGGAGTTTGAGACCATCCTGGCCAACATGGTGAAACCCCATCTCTACTAAAAATACAAAAATTAGCTGGGTATGGTGGCGTGTGCCTGTAATCCCAGCTACTTGGGAGGCTGAGGCAGGAGAATCACTTGAACCAGGGAGTCGGAGGTTGCAGTGAGCCAAGATGGTGCCACTGCACTCCAGCCTGGGCAACACAGCGAGACTCCATCTCAAAAAACAAAAACAGACTAGCATTTATTGAGTGCCTACTGTTCACCAAGCTTTCTGCACTGACCCTACATGGGGGTAATTATATCTTCAGTTTTACTGCTGAGGTTTACTGCTGAGGAAACTGAGCTTGAGTGAGAAAAGTGACTCTGCCTAGTGAGTTAAGTGGAACCAGTATTTGAACCAAGGCCTGTTTGGTGCCAAAGCCTGGGTGCTGCCCAGGATGCACATAACCTTGCCAGTCAGGTTGAAAGATGGCGTAGGTCAGCGGGCCACCAGAGGCTTACATGGAGAGGCCTGGACTGCAGCGGGCCTCTGGCTCTATTCAGACTGGCCTTCTGCCTATCAAACCAGCTGCAAGGGGCTGCCTCTCACTCCAGAGGGGTCTATGGGGCCTGGATCCAGTTGGGCATAGTCTGTGGGGGGAAGTTTGCTCCACAGGGGCCAGTTGGCCACATCTGTCAACTTCCTGGCTGATTGCCTGGATACTCCAGTCCCAGGATCCTAATGGGCAGTCTGCAAGTTGGAATGGGGGTAGTACAGCGGAGGAGAGGGGTCTGGAGCCTGGTCTCAATTCTGACTTGGAGGAGAGGAGATGATGCATAATGGTAGGTTGGCTGCCAGCAGCCAGGGACTGCTAGCCAGTGTGGACATCCAGAAGGGTGCTCAAGGTGTCTTCTAACTTGACTCTTGTCACTTCCTTCTCCCCTGTTGTCCCCATCAGCTAGTGCCTCCCAACTTGTATGTCCTGCTTCAACCCTGCCTCTGAAGCCCACCTTCTTGTCCTCACCCTCCCACCCCCACCCCACTTCTTGTGCCCCATGCTTCATAACTCTGGAGAGGCAGCCCATATTTGAATTTCGTCTTTCCCACTTTTGTCAATAAATCTAGCAAATGTTTGTTGGGCTACCCCAGGCCTGACTGTTTTCACTGTTGAAGCTTCAAATGAGATAATGGTATGAGGTTTGGGGAAATAATTTAACTTCTCTAAGTCTCTGTTTTCTCATCTGTAAAATTGTGTGTGTGCGGGGTAGTGGGGGACTTATACCCACCTCAAGGGTTGTGAGGGTTAAAAAGTTGGGGCTCCAGCCTCCAGGTGCCTCCTGCCCCTCCTTCCTTACCCTCAGCTTCTTTCTCCCCTTTCTGATATCTTTACTGTGCCTACCTCTCGATGAGCATCTGAAAATTCTACAAGGCTCGGCACGGTGGCTCACGCCTGTAATTCCAGCACTTTGGGAGGCCAATGTCGGTGGATCACCTGATGTCAGGAGTTCAAGACCAGCCTGGCCAACATGGTGAAACCCCGTCTTTACTAAAAATTAGCTGGGCTTGGTGGCAGGCGCCTGTAATCCCAGCTACTTGGGAGGCTGACGCAGGAGAATTGCTTGAACCCGAGAGTCAGAGGTTGCAGTAAGCCAAGATGGTGCCACTGCACTCCAGCCTGGTGACAGAGCAAGACTCCATCTCAAAAAGATAAAATAAAATAAAACTGTTTTTGACATGGCAGATAGATAACCCAAAACTCCCTGAATAAAAGATAAAAATAATCCTTTAACATTTATAGCCAAAATTGGCAAAGATCAATATGTATGATTTTGCTCTGTGTTCACAAGATATCGTTAAATTATACTTACCCAAGTGGAAACGGGGTAAGAATAGTAATATGTGCTACAGTGCTATTTGTTATAGCAAAATGTTAGCAATGCTCTAGATGTCTGTCCCTAGAGGCCTAGCTCGAGGATGTGGTCAGTACTCAAAGGTGCCTAATGCAAAGTGGCCGTTGAAAGTAGCAAGGTGTCTCCTCCAATCTGTCCCAGTGGACGCTCAGAGTAATGGTTCAAGAACACAAATCTGTTCACATGTATCCCTGCTTAAAATAGTTTATGGCTCCACTGACATGCAGTGAAAATCCAAAAATCTGTCACATGGCCCTCCATCATCTGTCTGTTCCCTGCTGACTGACCTTGGTCCCCTCACCCTGCCTCTGTCCTTCCTTCTTGCCAGCGCTCACCCTGTGCTCCAGCTGCACCCACACTGAACCTGCCCTGTCCACTCACTGCCAGGCCTTTGCATATGCTGTGCCCTGTGTCTGCAGTCCCAGCCCCCAACAACGTTCACCCTGCTAACTCCCTTACCCTGTAAGACTGAGCCTTGCTGACTCCCGAGTCTGAGTGAGGGGCTTCCTCCGGGCTCCCACATTTCCCTGGGCAGCTCCTATACAGCAGGGGCTGTGCTATGAGGCAGCTGCTTCCTTGTCTGCACATAGTCTTTGAGCTCCTCGGGGCAGGGACCTGTCAAAAGACAAAATGACAATAAATTTAGTTTAAAGATCTAATTGGCTTTTATTTGAAATTTTAGAATTGGGCAACACCTCATTCTTATAAAATAGAATGATCATTTAACGAGCTGAACAGAGGAGATTGGCTTTCTAGGCAGAAAGGGTTGAAGTAAGCAGACAGAACAAAAAGCAGACTGATTTCAAAGTTGTTTTCCTTGTAAAGGTTAAAGCAGAGGGGACTTCCTGTCATGCTGGCTAAAAGTGGCCTGTTTGGGGATTTGGCTATTATCTCTCTGTGTCCTGATTTCTTGGAAGATCAGATAAACAATTTAGTTTTGGCTTTGTAGCATGGAACTTCAGCATGAGTGAATCCATTTTCATTTGGTCTGTTGGAGCTTATCCAGGAGCTCAATTCAGACCGATAACCCTCCTACAAATCTTATTTCACAGACCACATCTTGTGATTTGTTGTAGTCTCTGCATCCGGCATCACTCTTGGTACGTGCTTGGTATATAGGAGGCATTTCATAAGTTTGAACAGCAAAAGGGAGGAGAGAGAAGGATGTGGAAGGGTTCCTTGTAGAAATTCGGAGCCAACTTGGGCCTGGGTGATGGGTTTCAGGTAGGCAGGCAGAGACTGGCAAGGGCATTCCAGGCAAGGAGAGTGGCTGGGTCAAAGGTGTGGAGGTGTGAATGTTGGGAGACCACAGCACACAGCAGGCCAGAAACGAGGGGACAGCCCAGGATTGGGATTCAGGGCATTTTATTTCTTCCAGGGCTGTCATTGGAAGGTTTCCTTAGCTCTCTAAGCCTCAGTTTCCTCATTCAGAAAGCAGGGCTAATAGTCACTGTATTATGAGAATCAGTTGAGGTAGTAGGGCACATGACAACACATTGTGAACCCTAAATTGCTAAGCAAATGTTGGATAATTGTACTATTATTAATTGTTTCAGGATGCCTGGTACCAGATTGATGATGGGGGGCTTCAGAAGTAAAGCTGGGGAGCTCTGACTTCCTTCCAGCTGCTGATGGGAAGGCCTGGCCTCTGATGCTCACACAAGGGGATCTGGCACAGACACAGCCTTGGTGAGAGCAAGGAGGGCCACTGGGCCTGGGGGACAGGAGGAGGGCAGCCACAGGGAGTAGATGCTGCTGCACCTTGGGGCCAGGGTTAGGACCCAGATGGGGAAGGCAGCCATGTTGGCATGGACACCAGCTCACCACAGCCAGCAGCACCCAGAGGCCATTGGTTCAGCAGGACAGGAGGTGTCCCAAGCCCTGCAAGAAAGCAATATATGGGCATGGACTAACGGATGACACCAAGGGGAGGGCTTACACACCTCTCTGTGACTGGCCCGTCACCCTTACCTCTCCTCACTTCACGTGCTACACTCCAGGTGAGCTGTTTATCTTGCAGCTCTGGGTCATTGCATGGGCTGGTCTCTCTGCCGCACATGTTGTTTGCCTGTCCCCATTCCTTTGCCTGGCCACCTCATATTCATCCTTCAGATGCAGCCTGTGTGAGAAGCCTTCCTAAGTGCCCAGGTCTGAGCAAGATGCCTTTGCTTGTGCCTTGTGCGTCTCCCCTCACTCTACCTAATCAGAGAACTCATCACCCAGTAATTGTTTATTGACCTTTCTGTCTCCCCAGTAGACTGGAAGCACCCTGAAGGCTCATCAGTCTACTCCCAGAGCCTAGTATGATGTCTGGTGTATTGCTCAATAAATGTTTGTAACATGGACAGATAGATGAATCCATGCATGGATGGATAAGAGTAAGAGTAGATGGTGGATGAGTAGATACACAGATGGTGGAGGAGTGATGGATGAAAAGATGTGTACATATCTGGGTGGATGGATGGAGCAAATCTTACATGTGTGCATGCATGGATTGGTAGTTGGAGAATGGATGGATGAAAGAATATAAGAAATGAGGTCAGGTGTGGTGGCTCATGCCTGTCATCCCAGCACTTTGGGAGGCCAAGGTGGGCAGATCACTTGAGGTCAGAAGTTCAAGACCAGCCTGGCCAACATGTGAAAACCCATCTCTACTAAAAATACAAAAGTCTCTACTGAAAATACAAAACAATTAGCTGGGTATGATGGTGCACACTTGTAATCCCAGGTACTCAGGAGGCTGAGGCAGGAGAATTGCCTGAACCCAGGAGATGGAGGTTGCAGTGAGCCGAGATTGTGCTACTGCACTCCTGCCTGGGTGAGAGAGCAAGACTCTGTCTCAAAAAAAAAAAAAAAAAAAAAGAGAAATGAATGGTGGATACATAGATGAATTAACGGATGGATAATGAGTGCATGGGTGATTGAGTGGATGGATAAATAGGTAGATAATCAGCGCATGCGTGGATAGATGGTTGGAGGAATAGAGAATGAATGAATGCATGGATGGGTGAGTGGGTAGATGAACAAGATGGTGACCGTGTCCCCCAAAGTTCAAGTGCTGGAAACGTAGTCCCCAGTGCAATGGTTTGAGAGATAGGACCTTTAAGAGGTGGTTAAAGGTCACCTCAGGAATGGATTAATGCTGTCGCCTCAGGAATGGGTTCCTTTATAAAAGGATGAGTTTGGTCCCCTTTCCTCTCTCTCTTGTCTCTGTGATGGCTTCTGCCATGTGATGACACAACAGTAAGACCCTCGTCAGATGCAGCCTTTTGTTCTTAGACTTCCCTGCCTCCAGAACCTTGAGCCAAATACATTTCTGCTCATTATAAATTACCCAGTCTGTGGTATCGTGTTATTGCAGCAGAAACGGGCTAAGACCCAGTGCTTACCAGGGCAGTGCCCACAATGCCAGGCTTCATGAAGGCCAGCTTCCAGGCTAAGAGGTGGGAGAGGACTGGGGGCATTCCACCCAAAGGGACCTCTGATCTCATTGCCCCTCTCTCCAACATTTACACATCAGGAAACAGGCCCAGAGAAGATCAGGGCCTTGCCCAAGGTCACACAGCAAGCTGGGGTTAGAACCAGTCAGAACTCAGTTGCCTGTTTCCAATATTCTGCATAGACAGAGGCCGGACTGATTTTTATCCCCCTCTGAGGCAAGTAACTGCAAACTGAGACACAGCAAAACTACAAACTCTTTCTAAGGCTTATTGTAATAACTAACTTTATTTCTGCCACCAAAGAGACCATGGAATGTAGTGGCTAAGAGCTTGGACTGGGGAACCTGATGGCTTGGGTTTGGATTCCAGCTCTGCCATTAATAGCTGTGTGGTGTTAGACAAGTGGCTTAACCTCTCTGTGCTTCAGTTCCCTCATCTATACTGGAAGTGATGAAGGTAGTGATCACTATAATGGAAGTGATATATACCTCCCTCATGGGTTGTGTTACTCGGGGTGAGTTTATCACATAAAGTGCTTGGAACAGCGCCTGTTGGGTGAGGATGTATGATGCGTGCCTGTGCATGTAAGGCAGTAAGAGTGGAGCCTGTGTGTAAATGTGCATGAGCATGAGGCCTGAAGGTACACACGTATTTGTGTGTGAGTATGAAGGAGTGAGCATGTGAATGGATGTGGATGTGCAAGTGCAGTTGTGAGCATGTAACTGTGTATGTGTGTTTGTGTGTGTGTGAGCACTGTGGGTCTGTATCAGGCAAGGTGGAGTCATGGATGTGCATGTGGCACAGTGTATGAGCAGAGTGTGGGATACATGGAATATTTTGACCATATGTGTATGGTATGTGTGAGGATTTACATGGAAGGTTATGTTGGGGGAGGGCTCACCAGGTGTGTGCATGCATGCATGTGTGTGTGCATGTGTGTTCATGTGTGAAGCTGGCTCTTGCCCACATCAAGGGACTCAGAAACCTCCCCAAACAGGGTCCCAGTCTGGAAAACTGTATTTTTGATTCCTGAGGCTGGTTATTCAAAAAATGAGTCTACCTCCATTCCAACTTCCAGCCTGGAAGCTAGAGCCAGAGGTCAGGAAGTCAGGTCAGCAGCCTGAGCTGGACCACCAGGAG
Organism: Rhinopithecus bieti; assembly: GCF_001698545.2. NCBI lineage: Eukaryota > Metazoa > Chordata > Mammalia > Primates > Cercopithecidae > Rhinopithecus > Rhinopithecus bieti. The sequence goes on from NW_016816111.1 coordinate 215,207, forward strand.
CCTGGTTCACAGGGGTGGAAGAGGCAGAGGGAGAGCAGGTGCTGGGAGCTTTCAGCTTCAGAATCTGGAGGCCAAGGGCTGGATTTGGGCAGAGGTCTGACAGGGTGGATGGCATGGAGCTAGTTGATGGTGCAGGACCAGCCCAGTGGGCGTTGGGACTCCCAGGTCCATACTGTTTGAGTCTGTGCAAGGTCTTGAAGGTAGTGATCCTGTCTGGGTGAGTTGTGGCCCTATTCCTGGCATTTTTTTGCTGGGTAGAAGCACCTCACACCAACTCGGCCAATATTTGTCGGTGAATGAATGAACAACAGGTGAAATGAGAAATAAGTCTGTCCCTAGGGCCTGCAGTTCACTCCCTCCCACAGCTCAAGCTCCACCCCTGAAACCCAGGACTTCCCTCCACCCCAACCCTCTCTGTGGACTCCACTCTCACTCAAGTCACTACTCAGCCCCCAACAGCACCTTGAGGGCCTGTCCACCTTGCAGGAGCAGGCCTGGCTCAGTGTGGCTCTTCCTGCCCCATTGAGTCCCTGGGGAAGGTCAGAGGCCACTTAGGGGCACCATGGGAAACCTGAGTGGTAGCCTCACCATAGTTAAAAAGCAAGCAACTAGGCAGAGTGGAGTTTCTTCCATTCCTTTTCAGGTTCACCGTGGTCCACGTGGGGTAGTCATCCTCCAATGAGGGCCTCAGCTGCCAGGCTCAAGAACTTTGCAGGTGCTGGGCCCTTTGACTGTCTGGAGGACTCTCTAATCAGAGCAAACACATTAAAACATGGGGCATCCACAGCCCAGGTTGAGTTGAAGTTTTTTGCCATGAATATTTTTCAAAGGATAGGATCATCTTTTGATAAGACACATTATTTATCTTGGTGTCTGAACACTTTATTTTTTTTTTTTTTTGAGACACAGTCTCACTCTGTCACCCAGACTGGGTACAGTGGAACAATCTTGGCTCACTGCAACCTCCACTTCCTAGGCTCAAGTGATCCTCCCATTTCAGCCTCCTGAGTAGCTGTGCACCACCATGCCTGGCTGATTGTGTGTGTGTGCGTGCGTGTGTGTGTGTGTGTGTGTGTGTGTGTGTGTGTAGAGAGAGAGACAGGGTTTCACCATGTTGCCCAGACTGGTCTCGAACTCCTGAGCTGAAGCGATCCACCCACCTCGGCCTCTCAAAGTGCTGAGATTACACGTGTGAGCCACCATGCCTGGTCGATGTCTCAACACTCTACTGCCATTACTTTCTCTGTTTTGGTCACCCTGACTTCTCAGAACCTAGCACTGTGCTCAGCACTTAGTAGGTGCTCAGTAAACATGTGTTGAATCAGTGCATTCATGACTTGAATCTGACTTTACAGATGGTAACTCAAGCTGGGTTTACCACTTAACATCATGTAAGGGGTACTAGGACATTAAACTAAGTGGGTGTTACTTTTGATTTTGAAATTTTCTTTTTGTGGTTTGGAGACCCTCATTTTTCCATTAGGTTTCAAACATTCTTATAGACCGTAGACTCAGAGACTTGTGGAGCATAATGGATAAAGCGGGGCTGCCCATCGATATGGACCCAGAACCACTACAGCTGGCCTCCCTGGGCCAGGGGTTCCCCTTGGAGCCCTAGATAGCATCAGAGTCCTCTGGATGCAAAGGAGCAGGGCCCATTGTTTATCCAGGAGCAAGCCTGGTGTTCCTCCTATCTCCTATCCACCTGATCGGCCTGTACCGTGCCTTGAGGATTGCCCTCTTTTAGGTGCCTGGGTATGATCCCAGGTGGATCTGTATTTCCACTTGTAGCCTTGACTTCCCCAACAGCACCCCCAGCCTCCCTGCTTGCCCCTCTATAGTCTGTTGTCCATACAGCAGCCAGAGTGGGCGGGGCCAGCTTCACAGGTATGCATCCGGTGCCGCCACTCCAAGACCAGAGCTCAGAAGGGCGGTGTGCTTGGGCTTCAGTGCTCTGGCCACCATCTTGAAACAATCATGTTAGCATTGAATTTGTGCTTTGTGAGTGAAGTCTGATGGGAAAACAGCACCTTCACTGGGAATTTGGAAGCTGGTTTGTGTGTGTCCCATGTCCCACTGCCTTCCCAGCACAGGCTCTCGGCTGCCCACTCCCAGGCTCCTGGTGTCCCCACCTCTGCCCCACCATGGCTGCTCCCCTCCATCTGGAGGCCTGAATGTGGGCTCAAGGAGGACTGGGGACTGCTGGATTGGCCCCTGGCATCTTAGGGTGTGACAAAGTGGTGACTTTCCCCTCCCCGGGCTGAAACTTAGCATAGGCTTCTCCACGACCCCCAATCCAGGTATTGAGCATGTCTTAAAATGACTGTGGCAATCTGGAGGGGCTGCCTATTGGCCATGGGTGGAGGCAGTGTGCCGTGAGAAGAGCCAGTGAACTTTCTTGCTTCTGGTGGGGACTTTGCAGTTACGTTTTTCACCAAATCCGCAAATTGTATAACTAGCCTGGCCAGGCACCGTGGCTTATGCCTGTAATCCCAGGACTTTGGGAGGCCAAGATAGGCAGATCACTTTGAGCTCAGGAGTTTAAGAATAGCCTGGGTAACATGATGAAACCCCATCTCTACTAAAAAATACAAAAAGTATCTAGGCATGGTGGTGTGCACCTGTGGTCCCAGCTACTGGAGAGGCTGAGTCTGGAGAATTGCTTGAACCCAGGAGGTGGAGGCTGCAGTGAGCTGAGATCACACCACTGTACTCCAGCCTGGGTGACAGAGTAAGACCCTGTCTCAAAAAAAAAAAAACAAAAAAACAAAACAAAACAAAACAACAACAACAACAAAAAAACTGGCCAGGTGTGGTGGCTGAGGCCTGTAATCCCAGCACTTTGGGAGACCGAGTCAGGCAGATCACCTGAGGTCGGGAATTTAAGACCAGCCTGACTAACATAAAGAAACCCCGTCTCTACTAAAAATACAAAAATTAGCCGGACATCGTGGTGCATGCCTATAATCCCAGCTACTCAGGAGGCTGAGGCAGGAGAATCGCTTGAATCCAGGAGGCAGAGGTTGCGGTGAGCTGAGATCACGCCATTGCACTCCAGCCTGGGCAAGAGTGAAACTCCATCTCAATAATAATAATAAAAATAAATAAAATTATATAGCCAGCCCTAAGAGTGAGGCTTCTACCATACATGTTTGCCCTGCGGGATCCCTCCTGGGACACTGACTGGTGAAGTCCCCATCCCCTCCTTTGGCCCCTGAGGGCCTACATGACCCAGGCCTGCTCTGCCCTTCACCTTGGTGCACCCATCTTAGCATCAAATATTCCTGCCAGGCTAGCCAGACCTCCTTCATTCCCCAGAATGGGTTCTGTGTCCCCTCCCCTCCGGGCCCTGTACATGTGGTTTGCCCTGCCTGGACAGCCTTTTTCTACCTCCTTGCTTATCAGGACAGCCTGACACCCCTCCTCACCCGCCCCGCATCCAGGTTCTCACCCAGATCATAGCAATGCCTTTTCATTGTCCGGTTGGGATCTTGGGGAGGACAGAGCTTTGTCTCTCTTGTTTCTAGCTGTACCCCAGTGTGAGACACAGTGCCTGGTGCTCAGTAAGTATCGTTAAGTGAAGACTGATTGTCCCATCTGCTTCCTCACATCTTTGCCTGGTGATGAGCAAATGGAAGCTCAGAGAGGGCAGTGACTCACCAGCATTTCATGCTGGGATGGAGGCAGGTTTAGAGCTTGAATCTGAGTCCAGTGCCCACGCTTTCTCTCCTGCAAGGATGGAAGGCTACAGGGCTTGAGAAAACCCTCCCTTCTGCCCTGAAGGCAGAGCTGTGGCACGGCTCAGGCTTGCTTCCTCATCCCCTGAGTGTGAGGCTTTGCTGCCAACACACAGGGGCTTGTACCACCTGGGGCAGGAGGAGATATAGTCTATGGCATTGCTTCTCTGAATCTGATTGATTCAGCCCACAGTCTCAGGTCCTCCAGACACTAAAATGAACAAGATCCAGCCCCAGCTTCAGGGGTGTCTCCACCTGCTGAAGGTGATCTCTGCTGAACTTTTCTAGGTTCTGAATCCCACCTCACCCCAACCCTTCTGCATCCTAGCTCCTAAGATGTACAAATGACTCCGCTGCCTGGACTAGTGGCTTTAGGTAGGTAATGGTGGCTCCTCAGAGCACAGAGAGGTGCACTGGAGTCCCAGAGCCCCTGAACCAGGAATCAAGCCAGGATCTGCCTGGCTCTGAAGCCTGGGCTGCGCCAAGCTTATCACATATCAGACATCCCCAGCCCCAAACTGCCTGAGAACAAGACCGCACCCAGTTGGGAGGGGTGAGGGAAGGAGGCTCTAGGGAGGCCACAGCACCTGTGCTGGGCCTGGGAGGGTGTCCCAGGAGGGATGAGAAGGAGCAGCGCAACCAAGCCAGGGTGCAGAGGCAGGGAACAGTGGGGCGAGAGAGAAGAGTAGAAGGAAGGTTCAGCCCAGACAGCAGGCTGGAGAGTTTAGATTTTGATCTGATGGTAGTAGGGAGCCACTGAAGGTGTTTGAGCAGTGTGAGCTCATCTGTGCTGGGGGAGTCTATGCTGGCTGTGCACTGGGGAGTGGAAGGGAGTCAAGGAGCCCAGTCAAGAGGCCATTAGAAGATCTAGAGGTGGCTCATAGTTTTGATATATTTCACTCTGCTCAAGTTTGAGGCAGGGTGAAAGCCACTGGGAGGGAAATACACCAGAGGAGGTGGAGGGCCCATGGGTGCTGAAGAAGGCTGCAGCTGGGTTGGGCATCAATGACATAAACCTGAGGGAGGGCAGGGGCATGTGCAGGGCCACGTGAAGTAGGGTGGCGTTCGGGGGCTCTGTACGTAGTGGGTACTCAGTAACTGTTCATTGAATGAATGGAGGAATAACTCCTTGTTTCTGGGTCAGCTCTGGTCATAGCCTCTCCTGTTTCCCACACCTATTATCTTTGCCCACCCTGTCCTGTGGCCCTGGGGAGACCTCAGCTGGCCCAGTAGAGGCAGTGTTGGCCCGTGGTTCCGCCGAAGGGCGCCTCCATGTTTGTGGGTGCACTGCACGCCTTCTCCCTCTCTGTCCCCCTCCCCCTCCCTGTCCTTATCTTTCCCTTCTGTCTCCATGGCGACTCACCACCTCGGCTTGCCTGCATCCCAGCCTCTGCCAGGGATTCTGAGCCGGGCTCCATCCCTCCCTCCTCGGAGCCCTGCTACCCGCAGCCCTGTCTCCTCCCCCTGGGGTGAGTCCAGCAGCAGCCTCCTCTTTCCCGGCTGTCACATTTCTTTTCCAGCTCTGCCCGGGAGTCAGCTCCTCGGGGAGACCATCCCCCAACCTCACCTTCCACCTGCCGCAGCCCGCTAGCCTTTCCGGGAGAAAAGGCATCCTTACCTCTGGTTGAAGGTCTCGGGGCCTCCCCCTCTGCATCCGGACCCTCTCCCCATCCCAGCCTCCCATGCCGAGGCCCGCCTTGTCAGTCACTTCCTTTTGTCATCGGCTTGGCAAACAGGCAAGTCTTCAGTCCTAAGATCGGGAAAGAGAGTGGGGTGGGAAGAGCCCTCTTGGGGTGGGGGATGGGCGGGGTCGGGGAGCATGAGGAGTCCCTGGAAACCCAGGATGAAGATAGAAGTCTGGATTCTGTTCTAAATCTTATTATTATTATTTTTTTCTCCAAGGAGAGGAAACAGAGCTTCATGGGAAACAGCGGCAACAGTTGGTAAGTAGCGGGGCCTTCCAGGCTGGGATGGGTGCAGTGAGACCAGGCAGTTCACTTGAAATGGCTGGTCCCGGAACACAGAGCCCGGCAGCCCAGCCAGGAGGGCTGTCCGCCTGAGGCTGGATCCGCCAGGCTGTGGAGGGAGGGATAGGAAGAAGCAGGTGGGTGCTGCAGGGAGGCAGATGCCAGCTCAGAGCAGAGAGCGGAAGGAATCTTCTAAGATCCAGAGCCATCTGCCCAACTGCAGCACAGGCTGCTGCCTTCTCCTCACTGTCCCTGCAGCATAGTGTTGTGGAGGGTATCATGCCTGGGGGCCTGGCTGAAGTCAGCACCTCATGGAAGCAGTCCCCTGCAGAAAGCTGGGAGAGGCTCTTCCCAAGCATTTGCACCAGGCACTGTGCAGACAGCTGCACACGCCTCCTCTCAGATGGTCACCCCAACGGCCCCATGAGGGATATTGCTATCCTTTCCACTGGGACAGTTAGGAAATTGGGGCCCAGAGAGGGGAAGGAACTTGCTCACATTTGCATGGCTGGGATGTGGTGGAGTCCCTTCTACCCAGACTTTCTCCCTCTCAGACTCTCTCACCACTGCTCTGCTGCCCCCATTCGGAGGCCCCCAGGTCCTAGGACACACATCAGTGAGGAACTGGCAGAGCTTGGCCTCTCTGGAAGCAGCTCCGCCTTTCCATGGAGGCATCAATGGAAACTGGGTTGGCACAAAGGGTACTCCACTCCCAAGCCAAGGTCCCAAGACCAAATCAAGGTTGTGGTCTTCCACCACAACCCTGGCCGGTACCCCCTGCCCCCGATAGACATCCTGCTTTTCAGTGCCCTGTTTTGCCCCACAGGTCCCACACACCTTTCCCCAAGTTGGAGCTGGGTCTGGGGCCCCGGCCCATGGCACCCCGGGAGCTCCCCACCTGCTCCATCTGCCTGGAGAGGTTGCGCGAGCCCATCTTGCTGGACTGTGGCCACGACTTCTGCATACGGTGCTTCAGCACGCACCGTGTCCCGGGCTGTGAGCCTCCCTGCTGCCCTGAGTGCCGGAAGATATGCAAGCAGAAGAGGGGCCTCCGGAGCCTGGGCGAGAAGATGAAGCTCCTGCCGCAGCGGCCGCTGCCCCCTGCGCTGCAGGTCTGGGGACTGGGTCTAATCAGTCAGACCCAAGAGGAGGGGGTGGCTTTGGCCCTATTCTAGAACATCAGGACAGCACCCAGAGCTCCAGGCTGGACACACTTCCGGGTCAGGAGCTGGTCCTGGATGCTCACGGGCCCCTTTCTTCTGGCCCAGGAGACCTGTCCTGTGAGGGCGGAGCCGCTGCTGCTGGTTCGCGTCAATGCGTCTGGGGGCCTCATCCTTAGGATGGGGGCCATCAACCGCTGCCTGAAGCACCCCCTGGCCAGGGACACCCCGGTCTGCCTCCTCGCTGTCCTGGGGGAGCAGCACTCAGGGAAGTCCTTCCTCCTCAACCACTTGCTTCAGGGCTTGCCGGGCCTGGTGAGGGCAGGGCGGAGCAGGAAGGGGGCGGGGAGCAAGGATGGGAATCCCTGCTTGGGGGAAGCTGGATCTGTTATTCTGGTCTGTGGGGACAAGGAACCGACCAACTGCTGCTCTCCCTTCTCTCCCCTGCAGGAGTCTGGTGAGGGCGGCCGGCCGAGAGGAGGAGAAGCATCCCTGCAGGGGTGTAGGTGGGGTGCCAATGGCCTTGCCAGGGGCATATGGATGTGGAGCCACCCCTTCTTGCTGGGGAAAGAAGGGAAGAAGGTGAGGGGGGAAGTGGCAGAAGGAGGTCAGGGATGGGAAGGGGAATCAAGAAGGGCATCTCTGGGGTGAGGATAGATGGGGATGGGACGGGGCAGGATTGGGAAGAATGTGGGAGAACAAGGCAGGCCTGGCCCCTTGGGTCTTCCCCTACCCCCTGCATAGGTGGCGGTGTTCCTGGTGGATACAGGGGATGCCATGAGCCCTGAGCTGAGCAGGGAAACAAGGATCAAGCTCTGTGCTCTCACCACGATGCTGAGCTCCTACCAGGTGATGGGGGACACTGATGTTGGCATCCCCACCCCACACACCCTTCTCCAGCTCAGTTTCCTCAAGGCCAGAGCATCTCACAGGCTTTGGTGTCTGGGGTCCTCACAGGTTCTGAGGCTGCCCCGGAAGGGGGAAGGTGCTCCTAGTTGGTGAAGGTGGGAACGTGGGTTATTCCTAAAGGTGGGCTGATGGTCCCTGGGGCAGCTGAAGGCCTGATGGATCACAATACCCTCCAGGTCTGCCTCCAGCCTTGAGGCCAGCCCAGTCCTACAGCCTTCAAGGCCCCCATACTGGCCTCTCCCATGCTCGGAGACCTACAGGCTGCCTGCAAGCTCCCCACTCACCAGGGCCTTCCCCAGTGAAGTCACCTGGACTCTGTAATCCCTCGTACATGTTCTCTCTGATTCCAGATCCTCAACACCTCCCAGGAGCTGAAGGATACAGACCTGGACTATCTGGAGGTACAGAGACCTCTGATGTTGGGTCACCCCCACCCTGCCCTGCCCACTAGGCCAGGGGCTGGACCCGAAGGAACTAGGTGCCCTCCTGGTCTGGCCTAGGGTTTTATGACACTTGAACAGGGTTGAAGGGGGAGGGTGGAGAGTAAAGCATGAGATGCCTGGTCTGGGGAGAGGCAGGAGAACCCCAGGCTGTGAAGTGGGAAGCCTGGCTCCTACAGCAGGCATAGGGAGGTAGGGGGACAGGTTTGGGGTGCACCATAGTCCTCAAAGTGGCGCAGCCCTGATGCTGTCTGTGTCCCACCCCCAGATGTTTGTCCACGTGGCCGAGGTGATGGGCAAGCATTATGGGATGGTACCCATCCAGGTGAGATACCTATCTCTGGATTCATTGGTCCCAGGCCCCCCACATCCCCAGTTGCTGGTGTCAGGACCCCTTCTCTTCCAGCATCTGGACCTCTTAGTTCGTGACTCATCCCACCCCAACAAGGCAGGGCAGGGGCATGTAGGCAACATCTTCCAGGTGAGTGGTGCAAGGGGATGGGGTGGAGGGGCCATGGACAGGGCAGAGGTGGGGAATGCTGGGAGGGGTCCCAGTAGGGACCCAAGCATGGGAGGGTGGACCTCCTAGCTCAGAGCACTCCTCTTGCTGCCTCACAGAGATTGTCTGGCAGATACCCCAAAGTGCAGGAGCTGCTGCAAGGGAAGCGAGCCCGCTGCTGCCTCTTGCCTGCCCCAGGGAGGCGGTGGATGAACCAAGGCCATGCAAGCCCTGGTGGTGAGTGTCCCCGAGAGCTGGACCTCTTTTGCGCTGCTCCCAGCTCCCCTCCTTGGGCAACCGAGCCCCTCGAAGCACCCGCCACTCCTGGCCTCTGACACCCCTTCTCCTCCCAAAGCCTGTAGTCTCTCAGCATGCAAATCTCTCCCTCAGACACAGATGATGACTTCTGCCACCTTCTGGGGGCCTACGTCTCAGATGTGCTGAGCGCGGCCCCTCAGCACGCTAAGAGCCGCTGCCAGGGGTACTGGAATGAGGGGCGCACCGTGGCCAGAGGGGACAGACGCCTGCTCACGGGGCAGCAGCTAGCTCAGGAAATCAAGGTGTGGAAACTCCCTGGAGACCCAGGCGACTCGGCTGGGCCCCTGCTCTCCCTGACCCCGGCGATGGTATCTCCGCAGAACCTCTCAGGATGGATGGGGAGGACAGGGCCCGGTTTCACCTCTCCGGATGAGGTATGAGCCCCTGGGGGATCCAGAATTCTGGCAGGGAGGCAGGGAGGCAGGGAGGCAGGGAGGCAGGGGAGGCAGGGAGGTGGGGGTTGTGCCAAGGCCTCCGGGGTGGGGGTCTGTGTGCCCTGGGAGTGGAGATGAGGAAACAAGCGGCGCCCCTGGCTGAGGAGGAAGGAAGGAGGCAGCCTGGGTTTTCCCGTGGACAGATGGCTGCTCAACTGCACGACCTGAGGAAGGTAGAAGCTGCCAAGAGGGAGTTCGAGGAGTACGTGAGGCAGCAGGTGAGCCCTGGGGCCTGCTCGGGAGGCAGGTGTGGTTCAGGCAGGGTCTAGGTCAGGGAGAGGATGCCTGGGGCTCCTGGTCAGGGCACCTTCTTTTCCCCTCCCTGTCACAGGACATAGCCACCAAGCGCATATTCTCTGCGCTGCGGGTCCTGCCAGACACCATGCGGAACCTCCTCTCCACCCAGAAAGATGCCATTCTGGCCCGCCATGGTGTGGCCTTACTCTGCAAGGGGAGAGATCAGACCTTGGAGGCACTGGAAGCTGAGCTGCAGGCCACGGCCAAGGCCTTCATGGACTCCTACACGATGCGCTTCTGTGGCCACCTGGCTGCTGTGGGGGGTGCTGTGGGGGCTGGGCTCATGGGCCTGGCAGGGGGCGTGGTGGGTGCTGGCATGGCAGCAGCTGCACTGGCTGCAGAGGCCGGGATGGTGGCTGCTGGAGCTGCTGTGGGGGCCACAGGGGCCGCCGTGGTTGGGGGTGGTGTGGGCGCTGGGTTGGCTGCCACAGTGGGCTGCATGGAGAAGGAGGAGGATGAGAGGGTGCTGGAAGGGGACCGAGAGCCCCTTCTCCAGGAAGAGTAACAGCCCCAGGAGATGTTGAAGGACGGGAGAGATGTGAGGTGGGGACGAAGAAGAGAGGCAAGAGGGGTGAGGGGGATGCCAGGGATTCCAAGGCGCCCCCATGTACTGCACTGCCCTGGTTGAATGCTTGGTGTCTGGGTGGCAGCTAAGCTGGGACTCAAGGTGGCTCTAGGAACCTGGGAGGCAGCATCTGGGGGCAGTGGATAGAACACCTGGCCTGTTTCTGGTTGCAGATGGTTGCCGATCTGCCCTTGTCACAGATAAGCTACATCCCAGGGTTTCTGGCTGCAAGTGAGGCTCTACCCTCCCCACCTGGCTCATTTCCCTGATGACCCTGGATTGTAGGAAAGTTAAGCAGGCACCATCCTGGATGTCTGCACCTGGGTGATCGAGAGACCTGTTCTTTCACAGATGTGAGAAGCCCCAGGATGATTGACCATGGTGTTCAGGAGCAGGGAGCACTGATGAGGTGCTGGGGACGAAAGGAAGGAGGGAACACTGGGCAGAAACAGAGAGATGGGACATAGTAGGCTGTGGCCCAGACCCCAGAGCAGAGAAACTTGCTCCCATGACTCTTCCCAAATCTGCTCCAGCCCGAGTAAGGTGGCTTCCCCACATCCTGGCCCACAGCCCCAGGGAGGCTGTCTGTGCATCCTGAACCACTCTGTGCTGGGCCTCCCCGAGGACCTGTCTGGGGTGTGTGCCCTTTTTCAAGCCTGTTTAGATGGGGGAGTGCCGATGCCCTCTGTGAAATGCCCAAATGCCAAAGAATAACACCTTTTCTTGCATTTTGAGCTAAGCCAGACAGCCTTTCTACTAGATTCTATCAAAATCTTGCAAAGGAAAACAAAATGAACAACTTCTATTCTTAAACACACCCTTTCTCCCCTGGGCTTGTAAGATGACGCAGCTTGATGCAGCTCCTCAAACACTAGGTCCCCTGGGAACTGGGGGTGCAGGAGTTCTCCCTCTGGGGGACAGAAAATCTGACTACTAGGAAGACTTCTAGGCTGTGAAACTGACTTCTAGGCTGTGAAACTGACTTCTAGGATATGAAACTGACTTCTAGGCTATGAAACTTATAGGGTATGGGTGGGCACATTATCCTTTATTTTATGAAAAATAAAATGTGTGTATGTGAATGTCAGCTTCCCAGTATATTATTGAAACAGAATTTAACCCTCAGAGGACTTCATGGTGGGAGCAGGTGAACCAATGAGATCCATTGATGGAATGCACAGATGGGAAGAGGGAGATTGGAATTCAATAGATCCGAGGAAGTGAATGTAAGAGGTCCCCACTGAGTGGCTGCGAGAGGGCTCAGGCCAAGGCCAAGTGGTTATGGCCACCTTTATAGGCTCTTCCACTAGGACTTGGGGTTCTGTTCCTCTTGTCTCCTCTCTGAGAAACTGCTTCCCATGATCCTGTCAACAGGCAGTCAACAAGTATCTGTCTCAGCGAGAGGACAGAATGGAGGCATAAGCAGAGAGAGAACTTGGTCAAGCCTTGAAGGAAGGAGGAGCCCAGGACCACTTCTGCAGGGCTCAGCCACCCAGGAGTTCACCCAACTGATTCTCCTCCCAGCCCCGCTCCCCAGCTCCCCATCTCAGAATCACAACAGCAGTCATTGCGTCCAATCCTGGCATTTTATAGGTGCACACCCAGAGAGAGAAAGTCTCAGATAAGCCTGTGCAGCTGCCAGTGACAGAAGCAGGGGAACCCCGAAGTCCTGGTTCCCGAGCTGGTGTTCTTCCCCAAGTCATTTTGTTAAGGTCAACTGTGCTGAAATTGAGATGCTCCTTTTCAGATGCTGCTTCTGGCTGATAGGTCCAGCTCCAGGGAAGTGTGTGGTGGGCAGAGGCAGGAACATGGTCTAGAACAGATGGCTCAGCAGTGAAGCTATAGTTAACAGCCTGGGTACAAAATACAGGATGTAGAGAAATCCCAAAGCCAGGGCGGGGTTGAGTGGGGTAAAGACAAATAAGAGTGACTCTCTCTTTTAGGGTCTGAGCCAAGGGTGGGAACAGGGTCCTAACTTTGTGTAGTGTTTGTGAAGAAAGGCTTTCTGGAAGCATCTCTCTGAGCCCTTCCACTGTCATCTGGTGGACACATGAGCTGTGAAACCTTCCAGACTTTGGAGGCTCAGGATGAGGGGCCAGAGACTCACAGAGGGAGGGTGTTACGTGGCTGGAATCCCACCCGGCAGCACTGGAAGGAACATCAGTTCAGTGTCTACCTCTCCCCACTCTGTGCACAGATGGGAAGAGGTTGGCCCAGCGAGGGATGTCTCTGCAGAGACAAGATGAGTAATATTAAGTGGTGTTTGTCTTGTGCCTTGTAGCTTTCAAAACATTTCCTCAAACATTGTCTCCCTTAAGCCTTGAAATCATCTCAAGCAGTATGTGGAACACACAGTTTTACAGAGGAGGACACTGAAACTGAGAGAAATAATGTGTCTCAGTGGAAACAACTAGTCAGAGGTAGGCCAGGACTTGACCCCAAGAGTTCTGGTGCCAAATCCCCGGCTCAGTGGAACCTTCAAGCCTCTCCAGACTCCAAGACGACCAGGCTTCTGGGTTCCAAGCCTGATTTGTTGGCTTCCTGGGCTTCCAACATTGATTCTGTAATTCACAAGAGCCCAGGTGACTCATTGACTGAGGTCTCAGCAGCATGCTGACGTCTGGCTGGTTTCCCTTCTATGACCCACTGAAGGTTCCAAGATTGGTAGGTTCCAGGATTGGGTTGGAGGTTTGGTGACTTGCCGTGTGGTTCCCGTTTCTGAGGCCTTCCTCATGTTGCAGATGGCAGTACTACAAGACAAGAGGTGCCTGCATCCTGAAGGCCCCTGACCGCTTGGAGCAGGAATAAGCCCCCGACTCCACTGGCTGTCATCAAACCACGCCGTGAGCAAGGAATAAACTTTTACTGCATGAAGGGGATGCGACATCTAGGTTGACTTAGTACACCATTGCCCACCCTACTCTAACACACACAGAAATGAGTTCTTTGAAATGGAGTGATGCTGTTAACAGACAGGTAAAGTATCACCAGTTGGGGGCTGGGCGGTAAGGAAAGGCATTTTATGTTGTAGCAGAACATTTGCTAAAATTGTTGCCTACAGCAACTTGGAAGACAGACCTTGTGCTATTGAGGAAAAAAATTATTTTCAATAAAATCTCCTGCCAAACCAGAATATTCTCTCCACAAATGTGGAAAATAAAGAAAATACTAGTTCTGTGATTGAATAAGCATTAAACACATGGATGCATTACGTGTAATCAGCTAACACCATCATAAAGACAGAAATCCCCCCATGTATGTAGTCAAGCAGCTACAACCCATTACACACACGCTGTTGTGTATGAGGACTTGAACTCAGGTGAGAGAGAGCTCCACGGCGTTGTTGTTTGCTATACATGCACTCACAGCTTACCTAATTCACCTGGTGGTTGGGGTGGCGTCTGTGCTAATTGTTGCCTTTTTCTGTAGGGAAAATAAAGCAACTTGAATCTCTAGGAAATGTAGGTTGTTGGCCGGGCACAGTGGCTCACGTCTGTAATCGCAGCACTTTGGGAGGCCGAGGTGGGCAGATCATGAGGTCAGGAGTTCAAGACCAGCCTGGCCAATGTAGTGAAACCCTGTCCCTACTAAAAACACAAAAAATTAGCCGGGCGTTGTGGTGGGCATCTGTAATCCCAGCTACTTGGGAAGCTGAGGCAGGAGAATCGCTGGAACCTGGGAGGCAGAGGTTGCAGTGAGCCGAGATCACGCCACTGCACTCCAGCCCAGGCAACAGTGCAAGACTCCGTCTCAAAAAAAAAAAAAAAAAAAAAAAAAAAAAAGCAGGTTGTCAAGGCACCTAGTTGCACCTTGACACACCCTTGGTGACAGCAACATGGAACACTGTCGTCCTTGATGTTACACTTATGAGAGGGGGCTCCCAGGCTTTTCAGACAGT
>NW_016816111.1:229722-242119 GCF_001698545.2 Rhinopithecus bieti
TTTTTTTGTTGAGACGGAGTCTTGCTTTGCCACCCAGGCTGGAGTGCAATGGCCGGATCTCAGCTCACTGCAATCTCCACCTCCCGGGTTTACGCCATTCTCCTGCCTCAGCCTCCCGAGTAGCTGGGACTACAGGCGCCCGCCTCGTCGCCCGGCTAGTTTTTTGTATTTTAAGTAGAGACAGGGTTTCACCGTATTAGCCAGGATGGTCTCGATCTCCTGACCTCGTGATCCGCCCGTCTCGGCCTCCCAAAGTGCTGGGATTACAGGCTTGAGCCACCGCGCCCGGCGCCATCTTAGTTTTATTTACCTTTACAGTTTCCCCACTTTGTTATTATTTTATAGTAACACTATAATTTGCTAATGATCTCCATTGCTTTTTTTTACCTTTCTCTGGGCAGTTTGAAGCCATTAAAATATTCAGCGAGCCCACAGTAAAACAGTAAAGCTGATCAGGCTGTTAGAACAAAACATCATAGACTGGCTGGCTTATAAACAACAAAAATTTATTTCTTACAGTTCTGGAGGCTGAAACTCCAAGAACAAAGCTCCAGCAGATCTGATGTCTGGTGAGGGCCTGCTTCCTCATTGACTTCTGTCTTCTCATTTTTACCTCACATGCTGGAAGGAGTGGAGGGTGTCTCTGGACTCTCTTCTACAAAGGCACTAATCCCATTCATGAGGTTTCTGTCTTGATGACCGAATCACCTCCCAAAGACCCCACCTCCTGATACCATCACCTTAGGATTAGTTAGCATTTCAGCATATGAATTTTGGGTGTACATAAACATTCAGCCTGTTGTAAAAACAATGATCAGGATCTCCATGGGATGAATTTAACAGTCAGTAGAATACACACCTCAGGGAAAAACCTCTAAACACATCACACTAATGGTGAATGGTTAAAGCAAACTTGATTAGCAATGTGCAAAAATTCTCCTTTGGCACACATTAATGTTACAAACTGCTGTGCTGTCTTTATCACTTGCCCTTTCATGCAGTTAACTATTTGAGTATCATTTTGTAGTTGCTTACAAAGACCCAATCTAAGCCTAAGGAGTGGCTTACCTGCAGCACCCATCTAAAATTTTAAGACTTTTTCTTTTTTTTGGAGACGGAGTTTTGCTCTTGTTGCCCAGGCTGGAGTGCAATGGTGCAATCTCGGCTCACCGCAACCCCCACCTCCCAGATTCAAGCAATTCTCCTGCCTTAGCCTCCTGAGTAGCTGGTACTACAGGCATGTGCCACCAGACCCAGCTAATTTTGTACTTTTAGTAGAGATGGGTCTTCACCATGTTGGTCAGACTGGTCTCGAACTCCTGACCTCAGGTGATCTGCCCACTTCGGCCTCCCAAAGTGCTAGGATTACAGGTGTCAGCCACCATGCCTGGTCATGTCCATGGCTCTTATTATGTTAAGTCTTGAGGACAAACCCACCCATCGGCCGTTTTCCACATCAGTCCAATCAATAGTTATATTATTATAGCAGCATGTCATGCTGAACGAGTGATGAAATCTCAGAGTTTTTTTCTAGCTAATTGCTAAGCTGCTTTATTGCTGAGTCCCTCTGAGATCCTTGTGGTGAATTTTTGTTTGGGCATTACATTGTTTCTCAGTAGTCCGATTCTGATTTTTTGCCATTTCCATTGCAATTGTATTATGTGTTTTTGTAATTGTCTCAAAGCGTTAAGTTTATTATTGAAGTTATCAGTATTAACAAGCTTTAGCTACACTTGTCTCTTTCTATTCCTCTAAGGACTGTATTTAATGTTTCTTTTTGTCCTTGTATGACCTCAGATAAACCCCTTAATAATCAGATTTCATAGTGGGAGAGCCTAGGGGATGCAATTCTGGTTATGCAAACTACTTTAGCCTCAGACATTTCATGTCAAACTTAGGGCTTGAATATTGTGATGCATATTAGTTATGTTAGTGTTACCAAAAATGCACTTTGGGAGGCCGAGGCAGGTGGATCACCTGAGGTCAGGAGTTGGAGTTTGAGACCAGGCTGGCCAACATGCTGAAACCCTGTCTCTACTAAAAATACAAAAATTGGCCAGGCATTCACATCTGTAATCCCAGCACTTTGGGAGGCCGAGGCGGGTGGATCACGAGGTCAAGAGATTGAGACCGTCCTGGCCAACATGGTGAAACCCTGTCTCTACTAAAAATACAAAAATTAGCCAGGTGCAATGGCAGGCACCTGTAATCTCAGCTACTCGGGAGGCTGAAGCAGGAGAATCACTTGAACCTGGGAGGCAGTGGTTGCAGTGAGCTGAGATCGGGCCACTGCACTTTAACCTGGGCAACAGAGCAAGACTCCATGTCAAAAAAAAAAAAAAAAAATTAGCTGGGCGTGGTGGCGGGCGCCTGTAATCCCAGTTACTCGGGAGGCTGAGGCAGGAGAATCGCTTGAACCCCCAAGGTGGAGGTTGCAGTGAGCTAAGATGGTGCCATTGCACTGCAGCCTGGGCGACAAAAGCAAAACCTCATCTCAAAAAAAAAAAAAAAAAAAACAGAAGATGGTCCCACCTTCACTCTGACGACAATCAGATTGTTGGTCTTATAAATTTTGGCCATATCTATCCTGAAAACACAATATAGAGCAGATGGGAAGTAAATAATTGTGGGGACCATTACTGGGAGTACAGAAAGAAAAGTAGTGTTACAAATAACATATTTGTTTCTAGTCAATTATGAGTCTTAAAGTAATTGAAATCATCACTGCTGTGAATAGGCCAGCAGGGCTGTTTATGATAATAATAATAATAAGTTCACGAAAATAGTTCTTTTCAGTTGAATTCAGTACCAATATCAGATATTCTAGAAGATTTAAGTTTCGAGTCCTCGTGGGAACCCAAGTCCAGTTGAAAGCATGAATCCAGCTGGATTTTTCTTTCACCTTGATAATCATATCGGAACATGTGAAAGGGTCCCTCGCAGGGTGATGAGAGCATCTTTCCTCTAGAACACCTTTATGTTCACGAAATCACCTGATCGTTGATGGGGTGTCAGATTTCCTCTGGCAGATCCTTCTGAATCCTTCTAATTTTATGTCTCCAGGGAAGAGAGAAGCCCTTTTAAGTATAAAACATGATTATGAGAGGGTTCAGTTAAATTGGGCCCAGGACATGGTCTCAGACCCAATTCCTAGGCCTGCCAAACAGAATTTCAAAGGGAGCGATACTGTGCTTGCTTGCAGGGTTGCTCTCATTTTTAACGAGGCTAGCACTAAAGCATGAGGCCATTTTAGGCCAGCAGATTTCTAAATGAGGCTTTAGAGTCCAATTCATCTGCTCTATTTGTCCAGAGGACTGAGGGTAACAGGGAGTATGACGGCATGATTTGCATCATTCCTGAACCACAATAGATTATGGGCTATGTGGACATCCTAGAAAACATAACGCGACAAAAATCTCTGATCTTCCAAAGGCCTTAGTTCTACAGAATCCAGCTGCTGTGAGGTCCCTGGTGAAGCTGCTGGAAAAGAACCTTCTGTATGTATCTTGGGAGTGGCCTTAAAGAATCCTGCCCACAACCTGCACATCAGCCTGTTTTGGACGATGCCACCTGCTCAGCAGGCATAGTGAAGTGGAGTGCCTTTAAGATCCCTTTTCACTGGGGAATGGTTTTGTTGATGACACATTACTAATCAAGTAAATGGGAACCATGGTACAATATTATTTTGTTAGCTAATTCCCATAGTCCAGTCGGATTTTTTTAGCCCCTTTCTTATTCCATTTGTCAATTTCCTTTTGTGATGCATAGTTTTGAAAGTAAATAGAAGTTACTTGTGTTAAAAGTGGGACTCCTGGCTGGGAGTAGTGGGCCACACCTGTAATCCCAGCACTTTGGGAGGCCGGGGCAGGCAGATCACTTGAGTCCAGGAGTTCAAGACCAGCCTGGGCAACATGGCAAAACCCCATCTCTACCAAAACTACAAAAGTTAGCCAGGCTTGATGGCACATGCCTGTGGTCCCAGCTACTTGGGAGGCTGAGGCAGGAGAATCTCTTGGACCCGGGAGGCAGAGGTTGCAGTGAGCCAAGATCACACAACTCCACTTCAGCCTGGGCGACAGAGCAAGACTCTGTCTCAAAAAAGAAAGAAAAAAAAAGTGAGACTTCTAAGTTTGGGTCTGCCATATTTGAAGAGTGGCCTTTGCAGCTCTTCAGCAAAATTATTTCCTTTAGAAATGGGATTGTTTTGCCCATGTGAATGCTACAGTGTAATGCCTCTAAACACTCAGTTCTTAATTTTCTTTTCTTTTGCTTTTTTTTTTTTTTTGAGATGGGGTCTCCTTGCTCTATTGCCCAGGCAGGAGTGCATTGGCATGAGCACGACTCGCTGTAGACTTGAAATAGGCCCAAGCAATCCTCCCACCTTGGTCTCCTAAAGTGCTAGGGTTACAAGTGTGAGCCAGCATGCCTGGCCTCAGCTCTTAATTTTCTGAGAGTTTACTTCCTGTCAAAGTCAAGAATCTCCTGTTTTTCAAAATCTTCCCTGTTGCATGACTGACACTAAACAGACATTTCCTATCAGTGCGTCCATTCGTTTTAAGTCCTGAGCCAAGCCCTAGTAAATGTAAGCTATTCATTAACTCAAATTGTGCTGATTTAATTCCAAGCAAAATAAGCTCCCACAATTTCATGAGGAGCTACCACGGCACAGGAAGTCTAAGTTGGCTGTTTGCATCCCGTATGTGATCCATCAGCAAACTGTGATCTTTCAAAAGACAAAACACAACAAGTTTTAAAAATCTTAATTGGCTTTTATTTGTGACTCAAGAATTGTGCAATAACTCATTCTCGTAAAATAGAAAGAGTGTTCCGATGAGCTGAACAGAGGAAGTTTGGCTTGATACGGAGAAAAGGTCTGTGGAAAGCAGAAAGAGAGAACAAAAAGCAGATGAGTAGTTTCAAAGTGACTTTCCTTGTACGTTGGTCCTCAACTGAAAATGACTTAATTTGTAATATTTTTAATTTAGGATGGATTTATTGGGAGCATCTGCAAAGTTTAAAGCAGAGGGGACGTCCTATCATGCTGGCTAAAACTGGCCTGTTTGGGGATTTGGCTATTATCCATCTGTGTCCTGATTCCCTGGAAGGTCAAATAAACAATTCAGTTTTGGCTTGTTGGCGTGGAACTTCAGCATGAGGAAGTCTATTTTGGTTTGGTCTGTTGGGCCTAGGGCAGAAGCTCACTCCAGACTAATTGCATCCTATAAATTTTATTTAACAGGTCAAAGCTGGATTTTTAACAGAAAAGTCAGGTAAATCACATTGGAGTCCAGTGTCTTATTACCATTTGTGTTAGGCTGTTTTTGCATGACTGTAAAGAAATACCTGACAATGGGTAATTTATTAAGAAAAGAGGTTTAATTGGCTCATGGTTCTGCAGGCTTTACAGGAAGCATGGTACTGGCATCTGCCTGGTTTCTGGTGAGGCCTCAGGAAACTTTCAATCATGGTAGAAGGCGAAGGGGAAACGGGCACCTCACATGGCAAAAGCAGGAGCAAGTGAGGCAGGTGGGGGCGCATGCGGGCAGTGGAGGGGGGTTGGGCGAGGTACCACACACTTTTAAGTGACCAGATCTCGCAAGAACTCACTATCAGGAAGACAGTACCATGCCATGAGGGATCCAGTCCCAAGATCCAAACACATTCCACCAAGCCCCACCTCCAGCATTGGGGATTACAATTCAACATGAGATTTGGGCAAGGACAAATATCCAAACTAAATCAACATTGTATAACCATGATCATCTATTTGATCAAAGTCTGTTGAGATAGCAGAGTTTAGGAGAGTGCATCTCCCAGGCACAATATAGGCATCGGATAAGAATGCTTGTTCACAGCTAGTCCCATGGCACACCTACAAGTGCCAGGTCTTATGCACTGGTAAGACAGCTATCACGGTATGGGGGATATAAAAATAAGTCAAATGACCCTAGAGGCCAAGGGAAAACTTCCCCTTCACCCTCTCAATGTTTGCCGTAAAACCAACTCACAGGCCGGGCGCGGTGGCTCAAGCCTGTAATCCCAGCAATTTGGGAGGCCGAGACGGGCGGATCACGAGGTCAGGAGATCGAGACCATCCTGGCTAACACGGTGAAACCTCGTCTCTACTAAAAAATAAAAAAAAACTAGCCGGGCGAAGTGGTGGGCGCCTGTAGTCCCAGGTACTCAGGAGGCTGAGGCAGGAGAATAGCGTGAACCCGGGAGGCAGAGCTTGCAGTGAGCTGAGATCCGGCCACTGCACTCCAGCCTGGGCGACAGAGCGAGACTCCGTCTCAAAAAAAAAAAAAAAAAAAACAACTCACAAAAGGCAGATTAATATGAGAAATAACATAGAAATTTACTAATGTGCACAAAAGGAAAATCACAGAGTGATTATCCAATCCCTCAATGGGATCCAGAAGCTTACTTACCCTCTTGAGGTTACAGAAAGAATCGGGGCTCAGAGCATGACCAAAACCAGATTATGGTGGTAGATCAGATCATGGCAGTTATGGAGGGGAAGAAGAGGAGGCCTGGCTAGCAAAGACGGTCTTGTTATGTAGATGAAGCCTCACAGGTAGCAACCCTCAGAGAGAATAGGTGGTGAATGTTTCTTTTAGACTTTAAAGGTGTCAGACTCTCAGTTAATCTTTCCCAGATCTGGATGAGGGAGGGCCTCAGAGACAGCCTGGCTTCATCAGTGCGGATTTCTCTACAGATGCAAATCTCCCCAACAAAAGGCAGCTTTTAGTTATTTTGTATTTCCAGCCCTTCTGAATAGCCATCTTAAACTATATTGAGGAAGTATATTTTGGGGTGAAATATTTTTATTTTCTTCAGTCCCCACTTTGAGACTTTTACCTTCAGAAAATTTCACATATGGAAAGGCAGTTGAAGCCAGGTGCAATGGCTCACACCTGTAATCCTGCACTTTGAGAGGCTGAGGCAGGTGGATTTCCTGAGTTCAGGAGTTTGAGACCAGCCTGGCCAATATGGTGAAACCCTGTCTCTACAAAAAAAGTTAGCCAAGCGCGATGGTGCATGCACCTATAGTCCAGCTACTTGGGAGGCTGAGGTGGGAGGATCGCTTGAGCCCAGGAGGTGGAGGCTGCAGTGAGCCAAGATCGTGTCTCTGCACTCTAGCCTGGGTGATGAGCAAGATAGTGTCTCAAGAAAAAAGAAAAAAAAAGGCAAGTTGATAGCTTTGGAGAGATTTGAGTTAGACATTGTTAGATAAGAAATAGGCAAAGGAGGGGAAAAACAAATTGAGATAAGAAGAAAAGAGCAAATTATATACATTTTCCCCATATTCTTTTAAATCACTCTTCATACTGAGAATAAGTCAGTTTGGTTAAACAGCTTTGTCCAGTTTTAGGAGGTGACATTGCAGATGGGATAGGTCTGGAGTGCAGTGGCACAGTCTTGGCTCACTACAACCTCCACCTCCCGGGTTCAAGCAATTCTTCTGCGTCAGCCCCCTGAGTAGCTGGGATTATAAGCGTACACCACCATGCCTGGCTAATTTTTGTATTTTTAGCAGAGACCAGGTTTTCACCATGTTGTTGGGGCTGGTCTGAAACTCCTGACCTCAGGTGATCCACTTGCCTCCGCCTCCCAAAGTGCTGGGATTACAATGGGCTTGAGCCACTGCGCCCGGCCTGTGGTGGCATTCTGACAGTTTTTTCTGGACTGTAGTTCAAACCAGGTGTTCAAGTAACCTTTCTGAGTAGCCCGTACACCAGCAGGTGTGAAGGCTATTTACATTAATTTGCTCTGGTGATTTATCCCAAAGTTTATATCAAGTTGTCTAGCTTCAGTATGCAGGGCTTCAAGAAAAACAGTTTTAATTTCTAGTGAGTACAAGTCAGAAAATGAGAGAAAATGGAAAACACTAGTTTGGAGACTTGTACCTGGAAAGATTTCAGGATCCAACCCAATAATAATAATAGCAGGTGTTCTATGGTTTTCTTCTGAAATATAATTTTTCTGTCTCTAGTCCCCCTTTTCTACCAAAGACAGATCACAGTAGGACCAATTTATTTTGTAAAATAAATTATTGTCTTATTAAACTTGGCCTGATTATTTGCATAAAGTATAGCAAGATTAGTGATTGGCCATATAGGCTTTTTTCAAATTGGCTCTTTTGGAACTTTGCATAGAGAATTTTGGATTAGACTTTTAAAAGCTTCCTGAAGCTGAGAAGCTAAGCTAAGAATTTGCCATCGGACTGTACTTACAATACCTGTACGAACTGGATAAATTCTTCTTTTCTTGAGGTCTCTCAAACGAGGTTCTTGGGCCTGTCAGAAAGTGACATTGTTTACTTACTACAAAATCAGGAACCTTGCAAGGGAACAATGTAGACGAGTGAGAAAGACAAAAAGGGCCTTTTTATTTGAGTAATGTGAGCCCCTTTAAATTATCAGGCCCAGAGAGACATTTAAAATGTGGTCAGGCATGATGGCTCACACCTGTAATCTCAGCACTTTGGGAGGCCAAGGCTGGTGGATCACTTGAGCCTAGGAGTTTGAGACCAACCTGGGCAACATGGCAAGACCTCCTCTCTACAAAACAAAGCAAAACAGCAACAAAACAAAACAAAAATTACCTGGGCATGGTGGCACAGACCTGTAGTCCCAACTACTGGTGTGGGAGGATCGCTTGAGCCCAGGAGGTGGAGGTTGCAGTGAGTCAAGATAGCGATTGCACAACTGTGTTTCAGTCTGGGTGACAGAGTGAGACCCTGTCTAAAAAAAAAAAAGGTAACAGCAGTCACATCTCACTCCCATTTGAGCTAAATAATTACTCTGAAGCCACTTGCTGTGCATACTCGGGACTAACTGCCACCACATAGCCCTAACATGCCATATACCTTATACTTCAACAGTGTATACCAATCACTAGCTAATGTTTTTTCTGTACACTAATGAGAATTCCTGATGAACAACTTTTGTAATCACTCATTCTCCTGAGTTGTCGTTTTCTCTTTAAAAACTTGAGCCTCTCCTTTGTTTCCAAGAATACTCCCCAAGGCAACCTGAAAGTGTGTCCGGGACTGCATTCCTCAACTTCAGCCCAAATAAACTATATTAATTTTGCTTCACCTTCCTTTTAGTTATTAGGCCAGTCTTTCCAAGGGACTTCTTTTTTTTTTTTTTTTTTTTTTGAGATGGCGTTTCGCTGTTGTCACCCAGGTTGGAGTGCAATGGCATGATCTCAGCTCACTGCAACCTCTGCCTCCTGGGTTCAAGTGATTCTCCTCCCTCAGCCTCCCAAGTAGCTGGAACTACAGGCACATGCCACTATGCATGGCTGATATTTGTATTTTTAGTAGAGATGGGGTTTCACCATGTTGGCCAGGCTGGTCTCGAACTCCTGACCTCAAGTCATCCGCCCACCTCAGCCTCCCAAAGTACTGGGATTACAGGCGTGAGCCACCATGCCTGGCCTCCAAGGGACTTTTTATAGGCTCTGTAAAGTTAACCTCGATTCCTCAAAGTAGTCTGGTCATATTGAAAATATGCCAATTCAGTCAAAGCCTCAGTAAAATAACGAGTGTATCCAATTGTGTCCTATTACAAAAGAAAACAGATTCTTACTGAACTTATGTAAATAACTATATTGCCATAGATTAAGAATAGTTACAAATAGTTTCCAAATTCTGGAGAAATCAGGTAGAGAGAAAGGTAAATGTTTCAGTTTTGCTCATAAAACATACTTTACCCAATTGCTGTAAGCTAAATACCTAAAAGAAAAAAAGGTTTTTTAACTCTGGAAAACAAAACATAAAAGAATCACCAGTGTTTTCTTTTTTAAATAGGTTATTTTTAAAAAATCTCTTTCAGCACTCTATTAGTTCAATCTCATGCAATTTTGTTGTATTTGATGTTGGGATATCAATCCTCATGAGCACATCAGCTTTTTACTAGAGTTTGAGAAGTTTTTGCCTAATCCAATGGTATGATGACCAATGTTATCATAAACCTGTATTCAAAAGTCCTTGTCAGGTCCTTACCATTAATGTCCTAGAAGACATTTTGGACTGCAGTTGATTTTTTTTTTTTTTCCAGAGTGAAAACAGGAGTGCTTTATGGTCCGAGTGGAGTGTTTGGGAGGAGTGCCTCCCAGCTCCCGCCTGTGGGCTCATCTGAGTGGGGCCCCAGCTGAGGCCACTGTGGGAAACACAGCCCCCACTCCCAGGGGATGCCTCACACGCTGCCTTCAGTCTCTCGCCAGCCTTGCCTAGCGTGGGCGCTGGGCTGCCCTTTAGGGTGGGTCTGCACGCCTATGTTCAGGGCTCCTGGCCAGAAGCGAAGCCATAGGCGTGCTGCAGCCCTGGGTGAGCACGGAGGGCAAGCAGGTGCTGGGGCAGTACACACCCCACAGCCAAGCGGCCCCTGCCCAGCCTCGGTAAACAGACCCTCATGGGTCCCTCCTGGGCCTCAGTCACATCCCTGAGAAACACTGGGGACTGACGGCTCTGCCCCCAGAGGGCCAAGGTGTCCACCGAGTCTGGCTGGAGCCAGCTGTCCCCTCCTTCCCTGCAGAGCAGGCTCACGCCAGGCCTGGAGGCCCAGCACCGGACTGCAGTTGATTATAAACTGCTTTTTGAGAAGAATCAAAGTAAAGCAATAGTTTTCTGTGAGTGGCAAAATACTTAGAATAGCCATGATTAAAGATATATTTGACAAGGAAATTTGGTTATTTCTGAGGCATACAACAAAATAATCATATTTATGACGGACAAAATGTATCAAGATGGAATTTTAAGAATCTCATACAATTTTGGAACATGATTAATTACACATTTATAAAAATATAACTCAAAGAAAGTTAAAATGCTTTCTGTATGATTTTACATACTAAGCCTAATATGTCTTAGACTTCCAGAGTATCTTTTTTTTTTTTTCTTTTGGGCCTGTATGTGATGGCTCATACCTGTAATCCCAGCACTTTGGGAGGCCATGGTAGGTGGATCCCTTGAGCCCAGGATTTGAAGACCAGCCTGGGCAACATGGCGAAACTCTGTGTCTACTAAAAATACAAAAAGTAGCGAGGTGTGGTGGCATACCCCTGTAGTCCCTGTGACAGGAACTGAGGGGAAATGATCAGCTGAGCCTAGGAGGCAGAGGTTGCAGCGAGCCATGATCATGCCACTACACTCCAGCCAAAGCAATAGAGTAAGACTCTATCTCAAAAAAATAAGAAGAAGAAGAAGAAGAAGACTGGGCGAGGTGGCTCATACCTGTCATCCCAGCACTTCGGGAGGCCAAGGCAGTGGATCACTTGAGGTCAGGAGTTCAAGAGCAGCCTGGCCAAAATGGTGAAACCCCATCTCTATTAAAAATACAAAAATTACCCGATGTGGTGGTGGACATCTGTAATCCTAGTTACTCAAGAGGCTGAGGCAGGAGAATTGCTTGAACCAGGCAGTGGAGGTTGCAGCGAGCTGGGATGGCCCCACTGCACTCCAGCCAGGCAATAGAGCAGGAACAAGTCTCAGAAAGAAAAAAAGAAAAGAAAAGAAAAGAAATTTGATTTTGGGAAGTTTGTCATATAACAAAGGTTCAAAACACTTGATACTAAAATAATAATAATGGTTTAAAGCATTTGATCAAAATAGGATTGCAGGTCACTGTAAAATTATATTCATTTAGCCAAAGTGATAATTAAAAGATTTCAAAAAGTAAAAGCTTTTACTCTGTGATAGAGAGGGGACTCAGTTTCCCAGGTAATGAAAATGCCTAATAAAAACAACATGAGGTGAATCTGTCTCTCCCTCTCCCCTTCCCTTTTTTTGCAGTTTGCTCAAAAGGTAAACAAAAATATTTTACTATCTCATACTAATACTACACAAAAATCTGTTCAAAAGAAAAAACTAAATGCTATCTTTGCATCCATGTATTATTAATGCTGGAGCTTATTTTAATGAGACCTTATAAACACATTCGTTCAATCTCAGCTTTCATCACAAGTTAAGATTTCCATAAACTGGCCAGACGCAGTGGTTCACACCTGTAATCCCAGCACTTTGGGAGGCCGAAGTAGGCAGATGACCTGAGGTCAGAAGTTCAAGACCAGCCTGGCCAACATTGTGAAACCCTTTCCCTACTAAAAATACAAAAAAAATTAGCCGGGCATGGTGGTGCATGCCTGTAGTCCCAGCTACTCGGGAGGCTAAGGCACAAGAATTGCTTGAACCCGGGTGGCAGAGGTTGCAATGAGCTGAGATCGCATCATTGCACTCCAGCCTGAGTGACAGAGCAAGACTCCATCTCGATTAAAAAAAATAAAATTAAATGAATAAATAAATATGTGAAAAGCAAACACAGCTGGAAGGCAAAGCATCTAGATCCCCAAAAATCAAAGATTTCTCTTTTTTTTTTTTTTTTTTTTTTTT
>NW_016816111.1:244393-263831 GCF_001698545.2 Rhinopithecus bieti
AAAAAAAAAAAAAAAAAAAAAAAAAATGCAAATCTCTTATTATTAGACTTTATTCAGAACACATAGCTAATACTCCTGGCTTTTGAACTCTTTTACCAAAGGTACCTTCCTCAATAAAAATTGGTCGCTCCCAAAAGTCAAAAGTCACACAAATGTCAAACCAAATGAGACTGATTCCCTGACTGGGAATTGAACATTGAATCCAGGCTATGGTGTTTAAAATGTGGAATTTTAACTCCTAAGCTGGAAGATAGAATGCAGTCATTCTAAATCCTACAGGGCATCCAAAGCAGGCAGTTTGAGCATGCAAAGGATTTTAACTTTGTTTTAGGTGAAAACAAATTTTTTTTTTTGTTTTTTTTAGATGAAGTCTCACTCTGTCACCCAGGCTGGAATGCAGTGGCACCATCTTGGCTCACTGCAACCCCCGCCTCCTGGGTCCAAGTGATTCTCATGCCTCAGCCTCTTGAGTAGCTGGAACTACAGGTGTGCACCACCACACCCAACTAATTTTTGTATTTTTAATAGAGACAGGGTTTCGCAGTGTTGGCCAGGCTAGTCTCGAACTCCTGGCCTCAAGTGATCTACCTGCCTTGGCCTCCCAAATGCTGGGATTACAGGCATAAGCCACCATGCCCGGGTGGGTCAAATTTTTTATTGTTAATTTTCTCAAGAGAATTTCTAAATCCAGTCATGACACCACTATGCTGTCTTTCTTTTAATTTAATTTTCTCATAAATACAAATAAGGATAAGGGATCTCTAAAATCCTTTTTTTTTTTTTAATTAGAAATGCTTCTAATCTAAAGGATCCATCTGAGGAAAGAGATAAAACAATATGAATACTTATACCAAAAAGTACACAAGAGTGGCTGCACCCAATACTAGACACAAATCCTTTTCTCCCGTTAATCAAGATTTCACAGAGGAAAATAGAGACAGTGATTTTTACCTTCTGCTTGACTGGATTCTGCAAAAAGAGAGGCAGGGAGCCTGGCTGGTAAGAATGTCTTATCCTTCCACAGGCTGGTGAGGTCCTGGGTTCCCTAAGCTGTGGCTTCAGAAGAGCAGAGCTTTGGTTTTGTCAGAAAAAGGAAAATCTTAAAAGTGGCCCAAGATGGCTGCAAGTTGGACATATGGGTAATAGAAACTGGGCCTATGGACTAAAGCTGAACTCTCGCCTGCAAGGCTTGGGTTTGTCAAATACTTCACTGAATTATTGATTATAACCTTGCCTATCCCACGAAGCACAAAGACAGTATAGAATCAATCATCCCCTAAGATGCCTACATGCTCAATTAACCTTTTACCCTTGTCAACCTGAAATAATTGAAAGGATCAGCATCCAGTTTTAAAGAGTTTATTCAAGTGAAAAACTGGCAATTGCCATCCAGAAAACACAGACTCCAGTGCTCCGAAATTAAAAGTTAAGGCCGTGGCCGGGCACGGTGGCTCATGTCTGTAATCCCAGCACTTTGGGAGCCTAATGCAGGCAGGTCACGAGGTCAGGAGATCGAGACCATCCTGGTCAACATGGTGAAACCCCATTTCTACTAAAATACAAAAAATTAGCCAGGCGTGGTGGTATACACGCCTGTAGTCCCAGCTACTCAGGAGGCTGAGGCAGGGGAATTGCTTGAACCCGGGAGGCAGAGGTTGCAGTGAGCCAAGATTGCACCACTGCCCTGTAGCCTGGGCAACAGAACGAGACTCCATCAAAAAAAAAAAAAAAAAAAAGATAAGTTAAGGTCTCACTTATATTGGCAGAAAACAAAAAAATCTAGTAGGGCTATAACATTTTCTACACAGGGCTGGTTTATTAGTTACAATTTAATTAGCTGCAGCATGTTTTCACTTCCTTTCCATTGTTAGATGTTAAATACGCAAAAAGGGTATTTAACATTCCATTTTAGACAATGTGATCTTCATGACATCTTTGTGTGAGAGAGGAAAGAGGGAAGTTCATCTATGATGAAGATCAGTAGTTGAGAGGGAAGGGGTCTTCCCTGGCATCCTTCATTCATTTACAACATTTTACAAAATAATTTAGGTAAGAAAAAAGACTAATGTATAATCAGGGAAACAAAAGTTACAGCTTCCTAGGTTACAGCTGCCAGTTTATGTGACTCAGACCCCATAATCGCATTCCCTTAAGGCTCAAAATATTTTAAGGTTCCGAAAGCTTAGATTTTGAATTACTTATTTTCACACCCTATATATGTTAACCATGTGTTTGCTTTATCTTATGTACAACATCACTGAGCACCAATCAGAATTGTGGGAATGTCACCTTTGCTTCTCCATTTCCATGTAACAGAATGTATAAATGCTATCTTGTGTAGCCCACTTGGGAAGACAGTTTTGGTTTGTTCTGAGTCTGTATTTCCCAGAGAATTAGTCCTCAAACTTCGCTCGGGATAAAATTAACTTTAAATTTCTTTAAGTTATAGTGCCTGTTATGTAACCTTTCTGTCAATAATATCCTGCTCACAGCACCAAAACTGTAAGGGGCAAGGGAAAATTCTGCTGAAAAATCAACTCACAATAGGTAAATTAATAGGAGAAATGACATAGAAATGTACTAATATGCACAGAAGGAAAATCGCAAAGTGATTACCCCCACTCCCCAGTGGGGTTCCGAAGCTTATGTACTGTCTTGAGGTTACATTAACAATGGGGGCTCAGAGCATGGCCAAAACCAGATTATACTGTTAGATCAGGTTATGGCGGCAACACAGGTTATGGAGGGGAAGAAGAGGAGGCCTGGCTAGCAAAGGCAGTCTTGTTATGTAGATGAAACCTCACAGGTAGCAACCCTCAGAGAGAATAGGTGGTGAATGTTTCTTTTAGACTTTAAAGGTGTCAGACTCTCAGTTAATCTTTCCCAGATCTGGATGAGGGAGGGCCTCAGAGACAGCCTGGCTTCATCAGTGTGGATTTCTCTACAGATGCAAATCTCCCCAACAAAAGGCAGCTTTTAGTTATTTTGTATTTCCAACCCTTCTGAATATCTGCCTTGAGCTATGTCGAGGAAGTCTATTTTAGGGTAAAATCATTTGATTTCCTTCAGATGCTTTGATATTGTGATTTATAATAAGAAATATCGATTTGGTTTTTGTTACTGGTTCCTAGCACACCAGCTCCTAAACTCTTGGAATGTCTGGAGTGATAAGTGTCTTTTTGTATGCTAGTGAGATGATTAGTGGCTGGTGGTCCCTAGATAGCCTTTGGATGGGGTTGGTTGTCAGGGAAACCAACCATGCAATTGGAGGCTCGGCACTTTCAGCCCCACCTGCTAACACTGGAGAATAGAGAGGGCCTGAAGCTTGAGTTGATTACCAATGACCAATGATCAATCGTGCCTACATAATGAGCCTCCAGAACATTCCAAAAAGATGGGGTTCAGAGAGCTTCTGAATTGCTGAATAGATGGAACTGCCTGTAGGGTGGCATGCCTACAGGATGCCATGGGGGTGTGCTGCAGGAGAGAACCTGGAAGCTTATCGCCCCTTCCCTTCCATACCTTGCCCCATGGATCACTTCCGCCTGGCTATTCATCTGCAACCTTTATAATATTCCTTACTAATACAATAAGCTGGTAAACATAAGTAAACGTTTCCTTGCGTTCTATGAATCTTCCTAACAAATTAGAATGGGGTTGTGGGAACCCCAATTTATAGCTGCTCAGTGAGATGCATAGGTGACAACCTACTACTTGCAATTGGTGTCTGAAAATAGGCCAGTCTTGTGAAAATAGAACTAAGCTCTTAATCTGTGGGATCTGACACTATGCCCAGGTAGACAGTGTCAGAATTGAATTGGATGGGAGGACTCTCATTGGGTGTCCACTGCAGAATTGCTTAGTGTGTGAGGACAAGCCCACACACCTCTCATGTCAGAAGTGAAGTATTGTGTTGAGTGGTGTGAGTAGGAAAAGCAGTTTGTTTTTTTCATCTGTCTTATTAAGACCCAAAGTAAGGATCTTAATAATAAGACCTTTAATGAGCTCTTATAATAAGTGTAGCAGCTCCTGCCTTACATTGAAGGCATCCAGGCACCCAGAAGAACTGAGAAATATGCTACTGGTCTATCGTCTAATACTAACTTTTGAATTAAATTCTACTGTGGCAGGCCAGGTCTCACTAACAGCTGAACAGGCAGGCCTCCATGCCAACTCTTTCGGCACTGAGTGGTTAGGTTAAATAATAAAAGCTGAAAGACTCAGTGCCCCTGTACAAAGGCTGGAATGTAACAGAAGCCCACCAAGAGTCTTGCCTAGGTCTTTCCTGGACCTTGAAGCATGACAAGATAACGAAGGAATTCTTAACAGAACCTGTTTAGAATTAAACAAGTTTTATTTTTTATTTTTTTAAATGGAGTCTCACTGTGTTGCCCAGGCTGGAATGCAGTGGCACAATCTCAGCTCACCACAACCTCCGCCTCCTGGGTTCAAGCGATTCTCTTGCCTCAGCTTCCTGAGTAGCTGGAACTACAGGCACGTGCCACCATGCTCAGC
Organism: Rhinopithecus bieti; assembly: GCF_001698545.2. Classification (NCBI taxonomy): domain Eukaryota; kingdom Metazoa; phylum Chordata; class Mammalia; order Primates; family Cercopithecidae; genus Rhinopithecus; species Rhinopithecus bieti. Next base: position 248,909 of record NW_016816111.1, read on the forward strand.
TAATTTTTGTATTTTTAGCAGAGACGGGGTTTCACTATATTGGCCAGGCTGGTCACAAACTCCTGACCTCAGATGATCCACCCACCTCTGCCTCCCAAAGTGCTGGGCTTACAATAGGCGTGAGCTGCCATGTCTGGCCAAGATCAAACAAGTTGGGTGTTTTTATTTTTGAGATGGAGTTTTGCTCTTGTTACCCAGGCTGGAGTGCAATGGCATGATCTCAGCTCACTGGAACCTCCGCCACCCGAGTTCAAGCAATTCTCCTGCCTCAGCTTCCGAAGTAGCTGGGATTACAGGCACCGAACACCATGCCCGGCTATTTTTTTGTATTTTTAGTAGAGATGGGGTTTCACCATGTTGGCCAGGCTGGTCTTGAACTCCAGACCTCAGGTGATCCACCCGCCTGTGCCTCCTAAAGTGCTGGGATTATAGGTGTGAGCCACCGTGCCCGGCCAGATTAAACAAGTTTTTTGGGAGTCTGAAGGATCTCCCCAAACCTACATGTTTTAGCAGGAGACAAGATAAGGGTAATCACGCCTGACACCTGGACCCATTTAGATTAAGTAAATTTACTGAGGCTCCAGAAGAAGGTCTTCATGACTCAGACCTTAGTTATAGATTAGAAGTTAATCACTTATGTATTTAGATGAATGCACACTTACATGCAGACATATATAACTTAGAAGGTACATAAGCTCTAGAAAACTTTGAAATTTTGAGTTGGTTTGGTGATATTTTCCCAGCCTTTTCCCTGTACCCGGTTACAGAAATAAACTCTCTTCTTTCCCAGTTCATCTGCGTCTTATTATTGGGCCATGAGAGTAAGCAGCCAGACCCTTGGTTTGGTCCAGGAACACTACCGGCAGTACCTTTCATGGCAAATCACTTAGAAAGATTTTTCAAAATTTGGAATTCTTGAAGCACAGAGAGAGCTTATAGCCAATTTCAGTTGTTCAAAAGGCTCTTCAGGCTGGGCACAGTGGCTCATGCCTGTAATCCCATTACTTTGGGAGGCTGAGGTGGGCGGATCACTTGAGGCCAGGAGTTTGAGACCACTCTGGCCAACGTGGTGAAACCCCATCTCTACTTAAAATACAAAAATTAGCCAGGTGTGGTGGCGGCGCCTGTAGTCCCAGCTATTTAGATGGCTGAGACATGAGAACTGCTTGAACCCAGGAGATGGAGGTTGCAGTGAGCCGAGATCATGCCACTGCACTCCAGCCGGGGCCACAGAGAAAGATTCTGTCTCAAAAACAAAACAACACAAAAAAGCCTCTTCAGGTTCTAAGGATTAAGTCAGAGAGTCTGGAATATTGTCATGTAATGCTCCATCAGAGGTTTTTGCCTGCTCCGTAAAAGCTGGTTTTAAGTAAAATTATGGGAGGTCATTGTTATGGATGAAGCTCCTGCACTAGGCCCCAGTGGACCAGACTAAAAATCAAAATAGAGGCACCAGTGCTAAAGTTCCAGGTTACAAAGCCAAAACTAAGTTGTTATCTGACAGGAGAGAGATTTAACAGCCATTTTCCCAAACAGGCCAGTTTCCATTTTTAAGCAGCATGATAATGAATTCCCTCTGCTTTAATCCTTACACAAAAGCAGCAGCCTGAAACAAGCTGATGCTAACTAGTCAGTTATTCTCTGTTGTTCTGTCTCCCTGTGCCCGCCTTACCAGAGAAGTAGCTTCGAAACCAGGGATATGCTCTTTGTTCTTTGCTTATGCTTTCTTCATTCCTTCTGTCTATAAAGCCAACGCCTTCTGCTCAGCTCGTGGCAACACTTACTCTGTTTTCTAGAATGGAGTGTTGCACAATTCTAGGCTCATAATAAAGTCAATTGAGATATTTAAATTTGTTGTAATTTTGTCTTTTGACCTTGGAGTCCACTGTGGAAAATATCCTACTTGTCTCCAAAATTGTCTCTAAGTTATTTTACCTGTTGTAGGCCATTTCATTTGAAAACTTAGCTAACTCCTAGATTATAGCACTTTTGTGTTCTTCAGTGACAAATGTCCTGAATATTTTACCTCAGTTTGGCAATATTACAATTTGTCTAGTAAGGCCTTAACCCCCTCTGAGGTGAGGAATTCTAACAAAGCCAAAAGTATCAGTTCGGCATTGCTCTTTAGTTTCTTAGGCTATCAGCACATCATCTACATATTGGACTGTAAACCAAAAATAAAATTCTAAGCCCCTTAACCAACTGAATGAACCCCTCTTCTCGGCCAAGAGGATTCCAAAATAACCCTGAAACACTAGTTCAGGCCATGACGGGAACGGGTGGTTCCACCTGCCTCATTATTCCTACTTCCCTTGGAACTCAGGCGCAACGGACCACAATTAATGTTAAAACAAGAGACCTTAACACTAATGAAATAGACTCTTTTTTCTTTTTTTTGAGACAGTCTCACTCTGACCCCCGTGCTGGAGTGCGGTGGCACAATTTTGGCTCACTGCAACCTCCATCTGCCTCCCAGATTCAAGCAATTCTCCCACCTCAGCCTCCTGAGTAGCTGGGATTACAGGTACATGCCACCATGCCTGGCTAATTTTTGTATTTAAATAGACCCTTTGTAGCAATAAGATACCAACATGATAGATAGCAGGCCCCAAAAGAAATAGAAATATTTTACCCCAAAATATATTTATTTGGCATATTTTGAAATGGCCCTGCAAAGTTGTATCTTGTGGAGAAAATCTGCATTCAGCAGAGAATCCCTTTCCCTTTCCAGGTATTTTTCCTGATGCCGGAGAGAATTAACTACGAGTCTGGCACCTTTCTAAGTCTGATAAAAAAACATGTACAAGCTATTCTCTCTGAAGTCTGCTACCTGAAGGCATCATCTGCATAATAAGAACCTTGATTTCCCACACCCCTTATCTTAACCAAGATATTCCCTTCTGTGGATTCCAGGTCTTTAGATAATAACTCTTTCAACCAGTTGCCAATTAGAAAAATCTCTGAATCCACCTATGACCTGGAAGCCCCCTCTTTGAGTTGTCTCACCTTTTGGGACCGAACTAATCTATATCTTACATGTATTATTACTATTATTATTATTATTATTATTTTTGAGACAGAGTCTTGCTCTGTCACCCAGGCTGGAGTGCAGTGGCGTGATCTTGGCTTACCGCAACCTCCGCCTCCTGGTTCAAGCAATTCTCCTGCCTCAGCCTGCTGAGTAGCTGGGATTACAGGCGCGCGCCACCATCCCCAGATAATTTTTGTATTTTTAGAAGAGAAGTGGTTTCACCGTGTTGGTCAAGCTGATCTTGAACTCCTGACCTTTTGATCCACCTGCCTCGGCCTCCTAAAGTGCTGGGATTACAGGCGTGAACCACCATGCCCAGCCATCTTACATGTATTGACTGATGTCTTATGTCTCCCTAGAATGTATGAAACCAAGCTGTGACCCAATCACCTTGGGTACCTGTTCTTAGGATCTCCTAGGGCTATGTCACATGTCATTGGTCCTCATGTTTGCCTCAGAATAAATGTCCTCAAATTTTTACAGAGTTTGACTCTTTTCATTGACAGGATAATTATAAATTTCTATGTTGGAACAAATTTCCCTAATATTTCATGTAAATTGCTGGAGAAAATAGTAGGAGAGTCCTGAAATCCTTGAGAAATTATTTACTAAGCTAAGTATTGAACTCCTTTGTAGGTAAAAGCAAACAAGGGTTTGGACTCATTAGCCACAGGAACAGGAAGAAAAAACAGAGCACATTACAGAAAACAGAAACAAAGTCAAAATAGTTGCAGGATTAGGAATTACAAATTTATTTACTTCTCAAAGATCTTGTACAAATCTATACAGTGGTCAACCATCTTTAGCAAATTTACTTTCCTTGCTTACTGGAAGTATGGGAGTATGACAAGGTGAGGCTACCTTTTATAGAAGTATCCCTTGTTTTTCTAATTATTATTATTATTTTTTTTTTTGAGACAGAGTCTTGCTCTGTGGCCCAGGCTGGAGTGCAGTGGCGCCATCTCGGCTCACTGCAAACTCCACTTCCCGGGTTCACGCCATTCTCCTGCCTCAGCCTCCCAAGTAGCTGGGACTACAGGCGCCCACCATCATGCCTGGCTAATTTTTTTTTTTGTATTTTTAGTAGAGACGGGGTTTCACCGTGTTAGTCAGGATGGTCTCCATCTCCTGACCTCGTGATCCGCCCATCTCGGCCTCCCAAAGTGCTGGGATTACAGGCGTGAGCCACCACGCCCAGCATTGCAGATTCTTTTAATAGTGGGTTTGATTCTCTCTGAGCTCAGGACAAAGGATATTGTTTCACATATGGCTATCGTGGCATATCCTTTAGGGAAACCATTTTTGTTGGTTTTGTATCTTGAATTAAACCAGCAGTATTATTCCTCAGGGCCCAAAGGGACGCATGGATCTAAGTTAGTTGCGGGGGGCTTTTCAGCATGGTGTGAGACTGCCACTCTCTCTCGCATCCCTTTTTTCTTCCAGAAGGCACAGAGTAAACAAGTCAGGATCCTTTGATTCCCTTTTCCAGGGAGCTTGACAAATACTTCATCTAAGTACAGAATATAGTTACCTTTAAGTTGTGCAGCAGGTCTCTCCCAAGTGGATTTTTTAGGAGAATTAGGAGAAAATAAGAATACATCGTTCCTCGTTCAGAGGGTCTATCTGTATGGGAACCACAGAAAAGAAGGAACAGTTAAAAAGAATTCTAATTGCTGTTGGGTGGAGTCTTAAAAGTTTAGGTCGATGTGATTAATAGCACTGCCAAGTCTTAAGTGTGTCCCTTAGATTTTATATCTATTTGGTCATCAATTACTGAGAGAGGAATGTTGAAATCTGTTCCTATAATTGTGGATTTGTCTGTTTCTCCTTGTAGTTCTATAAGGTTTGCTTCATGTATTTTGAAATTATGTTATTTAGTTGTATAGACATTTAAGAATGTCATCTTCCTTTTGCGTGTAGCATTATGAAATTTTTCTCTTTAACACAGGTCATAGTCCTTTTGAAGTTTACTTTGTCTGATATTAATATGGCTATTCCATGTTTGTTTTATTTAGTGACTTTGTGGTGTATCTTTTTTTCATTTTGTTACTCTTAACTACCTGTGTCTTTAAATTTAAACTTGGTTTCTTATAGACAGCATATTTTACTCTTGCTTTTCTTATTCATTCTGATGATAACTGCCTTTGTTCACAGTCTTTAGACCATTTATATTTAAAGGAATTATGATATGATGTGCAGTGATGTGGTTTTTTTCTTTTTTACTTTTTTTATCATTATAAAATAAAAAACCATAATGGTGTGTATTTCTTTATGTTTCCTGTGTTTAAGGTTTATTGAGATTCTTGGATCTGTTGGTTTATAATTTTCAGCAATTTTGGAAAATTTCAGAACATTATTCTTTACACTTTCTCATTCTAAAATTCCAATGACATGTATATCAGATTACTTGATATTATCACAAAAATCCTTGATTATTTTTTCCATCTGTACTTCATTCTTTCTCTGATCTTTTCTTCTCTGGTCTTTTTTCTTTAATACCTATATGGTTTGGATTTGTGTCCCTGCCCAAATCTCATGTTGAATTGTAATCCCCAATGTTGGAAGAGGGGCCTGGTGGCAGGTGATTGGATCATGGGGATGGACTTCCCTCTTGCTGTTCTTGTGATAGTGAGTTCTCATGAGATACGGTTGTTTCAAAGTGTGTAGCATCTTCCCGTTCACACTTTTCCTCCTGCTCCAGCCACGTAAGATGCACCTGCTTCCCCTATACTTTCTGCCATGATTGTAAGTTTCCTGAGGCTTCCCCACCATGCTGCCTGCACAGTCTGTGAAACTGTGAGTCAATTAAACCTCCTTTTTTTTTATGAATTACACAGTTTCAGGTAGTTCTTTATAGCAATGTGAGAATGGACAGATACAGAAAATTGGTACTGGGAGTGAAGTATTGTGATAAAGACACCTGAAAATGTGGAAGTGACTTTGGAAATGGGTAACGGGTAGAGGTTAGAACAGTTTGCAGAGCTCAGAAGAAGACAGGAAGATAAAGGAAAGTTTGGAACTTCCTAGAGACTCGTTAAATTGTTGTGACCAAAACACTGATAGTGATATGGTCAGTGAAGTCCAGGCTGAGGTGGTCTCAGATGGAGATGAAGAACTTATTGGGAACTGAAACAAGGTCACTTTTGTTATGTGTTAGCAAAGAGGTTGGAGGCATTGTGCCCCTGCCCTAGAGATCTGTGGAACTTTGAACTTGAGAGTATTAATATAGGGAAACTGGCAGAAGAAATTTATAAGCTGCAAAACATTCAAGACTTGACCTGGCTACTTCTAGCAGCCTATGCTTATATTTATGAGCCAATAAATGAGCTGGAACTGTAACTTATCTTTAAGAGGGAAGCAAGGTGTAAAAGTTTGGAAAGTTTGCAGCCCAGCCATGTGGTAGAAAATAAAAACACATATTCAGGGAAAAATTCAACCCAGCTACAGAAATATGCATAAGAGGAGCCATAGTAATAGCCAAGACAATGGGGAAAATGCCTGGAAGGAATTTCAGAGACCTTTGTGACAGTCCCACCCATCACTGGCCTGGAGGCCTAGAAGGGAAGAATTTCCTGGGCCAGGAAATTCTCCTACACAACTTAGGGACACTGATCCCTGCATACCAGCTACTCCAGCTCCAGCCATGGCTAAAAGGGACCCAGATACATCTCAGGCCACTGCTCCAGAGGGTGAAAGCCATAAGCCTTAGGAGCTTCCATGTGGTGTTAAGCTGGCGGGTGCACAGAGGGCAAGAGTGGAGACTTGGGAGCCTCTGCCTAGATTTCAGAGCAGATATATGGAAAAGCCTGGATGTCCAGGAAGAAGTCTGCTGCAGGGAAGGAGCCCTGATGGAGGACCTCTACTAGGGCAATATGGAGGGGAAATGTGGGGTTGGAGCCCCTACACAGAGTCCCCACTGGGGCACTGCTTAGTGGAGCTGTGAGAAGAGGGCCACTCCCCAGAATGGTAGATTTACCATCAGCTTCCACTGTGCACCTGGAGTGCCACAGGTACTCAACTCCAGCCCATGAAAGTGGCTGAGGGGGCTGTACTATGCAGAGCTACAGGGGTAGAGCTGCCCAAGGTCTTGGGAGCCCACGCTTTGCATTGGTGTTCCCTGAATGTGAGACATGGAGTCAAATGAGATTATTTTGGAGCTCTAAGATTTAATGACTCCTCTATTGGGTTTCAGACTTGCATGGGGCCTGTAACGCCTTTGTTTTGGCCAATTTCTCCCATTTGGAATGGGAGGGAGTATTTAGCCAATGCCTGTACCCAACTGTATCTTGCAAGTAACTAACTGGTTTTGATTTTACAGGCTCATAGGCAGAAGAACTTGTCCTATCTCAGATGAGACTTTGGATTGTAGACTTTCGAGTTAATGCTGGGATGAGTTAAGACTTTGGGGGACTGTTGGGAAGGCATGATTGTATTTTGAAATGTGAGAAGGACATGAGATTTGGGAGGGGCCAGGGGCAGAATAATATGGTTTGCATTTGTGTCCTTGCCCAAATCTCATGTTGAATAGTAATCCCCAATGTTGGAGGAGGGGCCTGGGGGGGAGTGATTGGGTCATGGGGGCAGACTCCCCCTTGCTGTTCGCATGATAGTGAGTTCTCATGAGATCTGGTTGTTTCAAAGTGTGTGGCACCTCCCCCTTCATGCACTTCCTTCTGCTCCAGCCATGTAGGACGTGCCTGATTTCCCTTCACCTTCTGCCATGATTGTAAGGTTCCTGAGGCCTCCCCAGACATGCTTCCTGTACAGTCTGTGGAACTGTGAGTCAATTAAACCTCTACCTCTTTTTTTTTTTTTTTTTTTTTTTTTTTTTTTTTTTTTTTTTTTTTTTTTTTTTTTTTTTTTTTTGAGACGGAGTCTCGCTCTATCCACCCCAGGGCTGGAGTGCCAGTGCCGGATCTCAGGGGCTCACTGCAAGCTCTTGCTCCACGGTTATGCCATTTCCTGCCTCAGCGTCCCGATAGGCTGGGACTATAGGCGCCTCGCCACCCTCGGCCGGGCTGATTTTTTGTTGTTTTTTAGTAAGGAACGGTTGGGGGTTTCACCGTGGTTGTCGGGGTGGGGTTGATTAGGCCAGGTGGTCTCCGGATCTCCTTGTGCCTCGTGATTCCACCCGTCTCGGCCTCCCAAAAGGTGCTGGAATTTACAGGGCTTTTGAGCCCCCGCGCCGGCCTGGGGAGAAGAGCCTCGGTTTTTCTTTTCTTTTTGTATTTTTTTTTTTTTTTTTTTTTGAGGATGGAGGTTGTCACCCAGGCTGGAGTGCACTGGAGTGATCTTGGCTCAATGTAGCCTCCACCTCTGGGTTCAAGTGATTCTCCTGCCTCAGCCTCCTGAGTAGCTAGGATTACAAGCATCTGCCATCACACCTGGCTAATTTTTGTATTTTTAGTAGAGATGGAGGTTCACCATGTTGACCAGACTGATCTCGAACTCCTGACCTCAGGTGATCCACTTACCTCGGCCTCCCAAAGTGTTAGGATTACAGGCATGAGCCACTGCACCTGACCTAAACCTCTTTTCTTTATAAATTACCCAGTTTTAGGTAGTTCTTTATAGCAATGTGAGAATAAACTAATACAAATACCTACTCTGCTGTTAATTCCATCTAATCTTTCTTTTAAAGGTATCTTCTGTTTATCTCCTCACCTTCTACATTCTTGAGCATGCAGACCATATTTATGATACCTATTTCTATGTCATGTCTATTAATTCCACGATTTATGTCACTTATGAATCTTATTATGTTGATGGGTTTTCCTCCTGATTATGTGTGATATTTTCTTGCTTTTACCATGCCTATTAATTTAAATTTTTTTTTAACTTATGGTAAAACAAGTGTAACAAAATTTACCATTTTAACCATTTTTATGTATACAGTTCAATGGCATTAAGCACATTCACATTATTGTGCCACCATCACAATCATTCATCTCCAGAATTTTTTTCATCTTACAAAACTGAAACTCTGTACCCATTAAACAGGAACTCCCCATTCATTCCTCCCCTCAGTCCCTCACAACCACCATTCCACTTTCTTTCAATTAATTCTGTCAATGTTGCTTCATACATTTGAGTGCTCTGCTGTTAGGTGTGTATTTCTCCTTCAGTTTTGAAGGACAGTCTTGCCAGTCATAGTATTCTTGGTTGATAGCTTTTCTTCTCTGAGCATGTTGAACATAGCATCCCTTCCCCTTCTTGCCTATATGATTTCTGTGGAGAAATCTACTTGTACTCTAATGGGAGCTCCCTTGTACATCATGAGTCCCTTCCCTTGCTCTTTTGAAGATAACAGTTTGATTATAACATGTCTCTCTGTATGGGCCTCTTTGAGTTCATTTTACTAATCGTCTTACTAATTTACTAATATTTGTTTTGAGATTGTTGAATTTGGATGTCCACTTCCTTTGTCAGATTTGGGAAGTTTTCAACCATCATTTCTTCCAATAAGTTCTCTTCTCTTTCTGGAATGCCTTTAATGTGTATATTGATCTGCTTGATGATGTCCCATAAATCTCTTAGGCTATCCTCACTTTTCTTCATTTTTTCTTCTTTTTGCTCCCCAACTCAAAAATTCAAATGACCTGTTGTTAGTCCACTAACTGTTTTGTTTGATCAAGTCTGCTTTTGAACTTTTAAATGAATTTTCAATTCAGTTGTTATATTCTTCAGCTCAAAATTTTCTGCTTCTTTCTTTTTTTATCATTCTATATCTTTGTTAATTTTCTCATCTTGTTCATGTCTTTTTTTAAATTTCATTTAATTATCTGTGTCCTCTTGAAAGTCACTGTGTTTCTTTAAGACAATTGTTTTGAATTATTAATCTGATAATTTATAGATCTCCATTTCTTCGGAGGTGGTTTCTAGAGATTTATTTTGTTCCTATTTTCCTATTTTGTTCTCCGTTTTCCTATTGTGTTCTATTTTGTTCCTATTTTCCTATTTTGTTCTCCATTTCTTCGGAGATGGTTTCTAGAGATTTATTTTGTTCCTACAGCAGTCATATTTCCCTCCTTTATTGTGTGACTTGTGATATTTTTTGTTGTTGAGTTGTATGCATTTGAAAAAATAGCCTCCTCTCTCAGTCTTTATGGATTGGGTTTGTACAGGGAATTCTGTTCACCAATTAGCCACACCTAGAGATTCTGGGGGCCTCTGAAATCTTTCTAGGAGGACGCAATTCCTCTGAGCTTTGCCTGTACTTTTCCAGTTAGAGAGGTTTGCCAGTTTCTTTTTCAGAAGATCATAATCTTTGCCTCCCTCTGGTGCCTGTCTCTAGAACTGCAGGTTCCCTGGTGCCACAGCAGCAAGCCACTCTCCTCTCCTTTGTTTTCAGAGGCCCCATCCAAAGTATGCTGGTTCTCTATCAGCTCCCCCAGATCAGATGAGACACTCACCAGTCCTTGGAGCAGCTCTCTGAAAAGATGGAGAGCCAGCCAAACAGCCCACTCTTCTACCTCCCTGCCAAGGGAAGACCTATTAGTTGAGCACCTTCTCCCAGTTACTCTGAGTCATGCCATCCTCTGTGTGCAGCACTTCAGGCCCTCTGGTGCCAGAGTAGGCCACTCCATTCTCCCTTGCTTTCAGCATCCTCCAGGCATCCAAACTATTCTGATTCCATTAGTGCCCTGGGTCAAGTAAGACAGAAACTAGTTTTCTGGGCAACCCTCCGAAAAGCTGGAACACTGGGCACTCTTCTCTCCCCTCCCTCTAACCTAAGGGAGAAGCCCTGAGACAAGCTGAGCTGTGCTAGCTTGGGAGAGGGACAATTGCAGATAAAGTGAAATGGTTTTTCTTACTGATTTCAATGCACTCTTCTTGGCTTGGTCTTCCCTTGGGGTACTGCAACTTCCTCACTGGTTTCCAGAGTTCTCATAAAGGTATTTTGGTCTATATATTGTTGTTAAGTCAGTGTCTCTGTGAAGGAAACAAGCATGGGGGCTTCCTATTCTGCCATCTTGCTGATGTCACCCCAGTTCCTCTATTCTTTACTCCAAAAGATCTTATCAGGTCAAAAGATGTACAGAAGTGGGTGTCAAAAAGGTGTTCAACACAAAGAGATGTAATGAAGGGCTGAACGAGTGAGGCAGAGGTCTTTGTTTGGTGTTACTCTAACAGAATACTGGAGACTAGGTCGTTTATGAAGAAAAGAGGTTTATTTGACTTGCAATTCTGGTGGCTGGAAAGTTCAAGATTGGGCATCTGGTGAGGGTCTCAGGCTGCTTCAGCTCAAGGTGGAAAGTGAAAGGGGAATCGGCATGTGCAAAGAGACCACACATGCTGAAGGAGAAAGCCAAGCGGGGAGGAGGTCCCAGGCTGGTTTGTTTGTTTCTTTGTTTGTTTGAGACATGATCTTGATCCGTCACCCAGGCTGGAGTGCAGTGATGTAATCGTAGCTCACCGTAACCTTGAACTCCTGGACTCAAGCTATCCTCTCACCTCAGTCTCTTGAGTAAACTAGGCCCATAGGTGCATGCCACCATGCCTAGTTAATTTTTTCTTTTTTTGTAAAGACAGGGATGTTGCAATGTCTATGTTGCCCAAGCTGGTCTTGAATAACTGGCCTCAAGCAATCCTCCTGGCTTGGCATCCTAAAGTGTTGGGATTAGAGCTGGGAACCATCACACTGGCCCAGGCTCCTTTTAACAACCAGCTCTCTTGTGAACTAATGGGAGGACATTAATTCATTCATGAGGGATCCACCCCCATGACTGAAACCCCTCCCACCAGGGCCCATCTCCCAGAATTGCCGCATTGGGAATCTAAATTTCAACATGAGGTTTGAAGGGGACCTTTCCCTGATCTGCTGCTGTAAAACCACAGCAGCTGTGGGGACAAGAGTGACTCTATTTCAGATGCTAATCCACCATGTGACTCCTGACTAACCTCGAGTCTGGGAATGACTCCAAGATGTCTAGTTGATGTATTATTTTTTGTGTAGAAATCTCTATTTACTGTAAATTTTGCCTCTCTTCCAAATCAACCCTTGATGTTGTTGCATACATCATAAGCCATGACACCCACAGCATTCTTTCAGCTGTCTACACATTCCTTCCGGAGCACTTAAACTTTCCTCCCAAGACATAAGCCCTGGGTCTCAGGGGTTGCAGTATGCAGATCTGCCTGTCTCGTGGCCATGGAAGACTATACTTCTGTCTGTAATTTCCCTAATAAATCATCCTTTACTGACAAACTGGATTTGTCTGCCTTGTTCTTTGGTTTCTTATCTCCTTCTGTGTTTGCGGGTCACTTTGCATTTATGGTGCTTTTAGGAAAGAACAACAGACCAGACAAAGATTACACCTCCTTGAACTAGTGAGAAAACTAAAGATCAGGAAGGCTATTGGATATATCCAGTGTCAAAGTCCTTAATAGCAAAGCAGCAATCAGAGAGCCAGAAAATCTGTAAGCAAGAGATGGATCTGTAGTGGATTGAGCAGTGTTCCTCCAGGCTCTGTCTACCAGGATCCTCAGAATGTGACTTCATTTGAAAATGAAACATCTTTGCAGATGTAACTAAGCTAAGGATCTCTAATGATGTCATACTGGACTTAAGGTGGGCCGTAAGTCCCCTGACTGATGTCCTTGTGAAAGAAAGAAGGAGATTTGAGACAGAGACACAGAGGGAGATGCCTTGTGAAGATGGAGGCAGAGATTGGAGAGATGTGTCTGCATGACAAGGTACGCCAAATATTGCTGGCACCCACCAGAAACTAGGAGAGAGGCACAGAACAGACCCTCCCTCACAGCCTCTAGAAAAAATACCCCCACTGCCACCTTGATCTGGGACTGCAGGCCTCCAGAATTGTGAGAGAATAAGCTTCTGTTTATTTTAAGCCACACAGTTTGTGGGGTTTTGTTACAGCAGCCTTAGGAAGCTTCTGTTGGGTTTAAATTTCAGAGCCATCATTTCTATTCCCAGTCACACCACAGGCCTTGAGAAGGGGATAGAGTCTCAGGCACTCTCACACCATGCTGACTGGAGAGCAAATCTGTAAAGTCATTTTGTAGGGCAATCTGACTATATACATCAAATGTACATTTCATTTTATCAGTAGCAACAATCGTAGTAGCCTCACTCAGATGCAACAATAAAGGACCAGGGTCTGCAGGAATGTTTAAGACACCATATTCTGAACCTAAGACCACTGCCTGGCCTTAGTGGACTTGTGATTTCTCTTCCACCTAGTTTTACATTTGGGGGGCCTGATCTGCAACGTGGTCATTCTGAAATTGAGACCAAATGTTGTTCAGATGCAACAGAAACAAAACAAAACTAGGTTCCACCCTGGGCTAACACTCACCCCACTCACCACAAAGGATGGTAGTGAAACTACAGAAGAAAACAGAGACCAGGCACAGTGGCTCACGCCTGTAATCCCAGCACTTTGGAGGCTAAGGCAGGCAGATCACAAGGACAGAGTTTCGAGACTAGCCTGGCCATATAGTGAAAACTCGTCTCTACTAAAAATACAAAAATTGGCCAGGCATGGTGGCGGGCGCGGGAGGCTGAGGCAGGAGAATCGCTTGAACCTGGGAGGCAGAGGTTGCAGTGAGCTGAGATTGCACCACTGCACGTGCCACTGCACTCCAGCCTGGGCCACAGAGTGAGACTCCGTCTCAAAAGAAAAAGAAAAAAGAAAAAGAAAACAGATTTGGCTGGGTGAGGTGGCTCACACCCATAATCCCAGCCCTTCGGGAGGCCAAGCAGGTGGATCACCTAAGGTCAGGAGTTTGAGACCAGCCTGGCCAACATGGTGAGACCCTATCTCTACTAATAATACAAAAATTAGTCAGGTGTGTTGGTGCTGATAACATGAAATGTACATTTGATGTATATAGTCAGATTGCCCTACAAAATGACTTTACAGATTTGCTCTCTAGTCAGCATGGTGTGAGAGTGCCTGAGACTATCCCCTTCTCAAGCCAAGATTGTGCCATTGCACTCTAGCCTAGGTGACAGAGTGAAACTCTGTCTAAAAAAAAAAAAAAAAAAAACACACAAAAAAAAAAAAAAAAAAAAAAAAAAAATCCAACTGGGAGGGAAATAACAGGCAAACTGGCGTCGGAAAAATCAATCCCGTGCTTGTGCGCAGTCACAAATACCTCTGAAAATTGAAGACTCACCCGTTGCTAGTGGATTGTTTCATCACTGAATTAAGCATAAAGGAGGCAAGATAAAAGATGAGGTCTTCTAGGCACTGGCTCCATGGAATACTACCTGGGGCAACTTTCTCTAACACAAATAATGCAAATGCATATTTTTCTATTAACAATTAATTTAAAAATTTCTATCTCCAATAGTGAGAAAACAAACAAACAAAACAGGACAATAACAACAACAAAACAGTGAATGAACAGGCGGGGTGCAGTAGTACACGCCTGTAATCCCAGCGCTTCGGGAGGCTGAGGTGGAAGGATTGCTTGAACTCAGGAGTATCAAGCCCAGCCCGGGCAAGATAATGAGACCCTGTCTCTACTAAAAATAATAATAATAATAAAATAGCCAGGAATGGTGATGTGCACCTATAGTCCCAGCTACTCGGGAGGCTGAGGCAGGAGGATCACTTATGCCCAGGAGACCAAAGCTGCCATGAGCTATTATCACAGCACTGCACTCTAGCCTGGGTGACAGAGACTCTGTCTCAAAAAAAATAAGTAAACGAACAATTAATGGACAGACGTTTGGAAGACTGAAAGTTTACCTCCCAGAATTCTATACCCCTTTCCAGAGATGTTGAATGCTAGCATTTTTGTTTATATGATTCTGATATCATTCCATTTATTTAACACACCAAAAAAATGCACAAATACATAGTTTAAAAAACGATTCTACAGTTCTTTGCGTTAAAAAAATTTTGAAAACCTTTTAAGAAT
>NW_016816111.1:264458-270073 GCF_001698545.2 Rhinopithecus bieti
TTTTTTTCGAGACAGAGTCTCGCTCTGCTGCCCAGGCTGGAGTGCAGTGGCGCTGCAAGCTCCACCTCCTGGGTTTACACCATTCTTCTGCCTCAGCCTCCCGAGTAGCTGGGACTACAGGCACCCGCCACTACGCCCGGCTAATTTTTTTTTTTTTTTGTATTTTTAGTAGAGACGGGGTTTCACTGTGTTAGCCAGGATGGTCTGGATCTCCTGACCTCGTGATTCACCCGCCTCGGCCTCCCAAAGTGCTGGGATTACAGGCGTGAGCCACCGCGCCCGGCCTGTATCTACCTTCTTAACATGCAGACATGCACATGCAGGGACATGCCCACACGCACTGGCTGGGACCAGCCGAAGGGCCACTGTGGTGTGCCTGCAAGCCTAGGGGTGGGCCCAGGTGACACCATGGCAGGTGCAGATCTTGGTGGCAGTAGTAAATATTCAAATGAGCGCTTTGAAGGCCAAAGTGGAGGAGGACTCCATGTGAACAGCAGTTTAACATGGGTCAGTCGGTCCTGAGACAGACGAGCACCATTCCAAAGGAGTAGGCATTGGCCTCCATCACCATCAGTGATAGAACAGGAATCGAGTTCGGATTCCCAAATCCAGTGTGGTGGAGTTAGGAAACACCAAGCTGCCTCCTCCAGTGCCGTATCCTGGAGGGGCCGGCGGGAGCCCAGGGAGAGCTCTCTTTTTCTTGTGAAGTACAGGGCACACTAGAATAAGTTCACAGTTCTGGAGACTTCTAGTGACCCTTGAGAATCCGGAGAAGAGGGTGTAAATCTCCGCGACCCATATCCCAGCAGGTCTCCCTGGTGAACAGTCTCTGGAGAAAGTAGGTAAGGGAAGTCATCGAGCCAATCACTTACTTGGGGATAAAAATTGGCTCTAAGGGCTGGGTCAGATACTCTTGACTGGTGATATGGTTTGGATATCTGTCGCCTCCAAATCACGTGTTTAAATATGATCTCCAGTGCTGAAGGTGGGATCTGGTGCGAGGTTTTTGGGCCATGGGAGTAGATCTCTTATGAGTGGCTTGGTGCCCTTCCTGCAGTGATGAGTGAGTTCTCACTCTATTAGTTCACATGAGAGCTGGTGGTTTAGACAGCCTGTCATTTCTTGCTCCTTCTCTCACATGTGACACAGTGGCTCCCCTTTGCCTTTGGCCATGACTGGAAGCTCCCTGAGGCCTCACCAGAAGCAGGTGCTGGTGCCATGCTTCTTGTACAGCCTGCAGAACCATGAGCCAAATAACTGTCTTCTATAGAAATTCCCCAGCCTCAGATATTTCTTTATAGTGAAGCAATGTGGACTAACACACTAGGTAAGGTGATTAACCTTCCCATCCTCACCCAGGATCCCCCGGACCTTAGATGTCTCCAGCCTCCAGCCCCCAAGGAAGGGTGGATTAGGGCCCTAGTGGGAGAAAGGGTCCTGCAGTGTCATGGGGTTGCTGGGTTCAGGGATTGTGGCTGTGGACAGGAGCTGGACCCTTCCCATGGATGCTCCAGCTGCTGTGGGCCTTGTGGCTGCCCAGGGAGCCCCAGTCTCCAGCAAAACCTCAGCCAAGGGAATGTGCTTGGCAGGATCTTGGGGAAAGACTCCAGAGACTGAGTGTGGTCTGGCCTGGTGAGGAGACAGAGGAGTCTGCTACTCCTGTGGTTTTCTGCAGTGACCAATGAGAGCATCCTGACCTCCAGGAACTTTCACCACCAGCTCTGGGAAGGTCCACGGCTGTCCCAAAGCAGGCCAGGGTGGACAGAACTTCCCCTGGAACAAAAGGGTGAAAGTGCACTTGATTTTCACTTTCAGGATGAACAGGAATGCAGGGCGTCACCATCCTTCTAACTGCTGGGATTTATTCAGGTGACGTCAGACAAGTCATACAGGGATCCAAGTGAAGTGCACATCCCAATTTAATGCAGAAATACACAAACTGAGTTCCGATCTCCTGCCTCTCAGCACGGCCCCTGCTAACCCTGGGACAGCATCCCCAGATTTTCAAAATGCAGGGAACTTGGCTGTTAGCAAACAACTGTGGTACCCAGACCCTCTGCCAAAGAAGCAACCAGGAACTTTAGAACTGTGCTCTTCAAATGCCTGGCAACCCCCGCACTTTTCTCGTAAGAGGTGATCAGCCAGGGTCAGAGTGGAAAGGTTGAAGAAGAGCTTCCTGGGAGTGTGGGCCCAGCAATGAGTTTCATCCCCAGACACCTCTCCACAGCCACCTTGCCTGAAACACCAAGTGAATGTGGGTCCTGAAGATGCTTTTGCTTTTAGTAGGTCTTTACGCGAGGAAATAAAAAATCTCGGGACCACTCAACTCCTTCTGCCAAAGGGAAAGTGAAGCCTGGAGGCTGAGTCACTGGCAACACCCTCTTCCAAATGAATTGCTGTTGCTTCACAACCTTGTGTCAAAGCATTAGGCATTAGCTAGACCCCCACAGAAAGGCCTCAGGCATCTCCAGATGGCAGCCCCCACAAAGCACTCATAAGTAAACTCTTTGCTGACCTTGAAACTGTCAATCTAGGAAAATAACCCAGGCAAGTCTCAATCATTTTGGGAGGCTTATTTGCCAAAGTTAAGGAGGCACTCCCGGAGACAGGTCTATGCCTTTCTCTGAAGATAATTTTGGTGGCTTCAATATTTAAAGGGGAATGGGTGGAATATTGAGAAATACACAATTTTCATGTGACAGCGGGATAGGGGAAAACAGTCATTCATGCCTTTGTCTGGCTCAGTGAATTTGAATTTTTACATAAGACACCATAGACAATAGGACAGAGGAAACAGTCAGATACACATTTGCCTCGGACGGGCAGAAGCATGACTCTGAGCTCTGTCGCATGTCCCGGCACCTGTGAAGATAAACTATCAATTTACATTGCCATGTGAACTGCAACAGAAACATTTTAGGGTAAAGATCTTGTGGCCCATAAGGATCTTTACCCTAAAATGTGAGGGAGGTATGTAGCTTTTCATCTTTGCCGCCATCTTCTTTAGCACCCAAAATGGGAAGCAGGTTTGCATGAGCCGGTTCCCAGCTTGACTTTTCCCTCTGGCTGAGTGAGTTTGGGAGTCTCAAGTTTATTTTCCTTTCACACACCTTTCAAGATGTCTATCTGCCCATAAATAAGGACTTGAGATGTGCAATCCAAGTCCAGCTCCTAAAACTAAAGTCTGTTGCATTCCACACTGACAATGTCCATTACAAACTTATCTTCCGAGGGACAGAACAAAGTCAACATGAGATCAACCACTCCTTCCCCTACCAAGAGACATCAGCATAATTGAGACCTCCTTTACTCCCTTCTTAGGTTTACTGGGCAGTAACTAAAGTCTCACAGGAATGTAACATTTGCCTTACCGCCAACCCACCCCTTTTCCTACATGTCTGCCCCCACTTTAAGGAAATGTATACATATGGAAGCTCCTGAAAACGTCTCCACAAAAAACAGCCACAGGTGCATCTCTGGCTTGAGTTTTTCCTCAGATGTGCCCTCAAACTCTGGCTTACTAAACCTCAAATCGTTGAGACTTGCCTCAGTCACTCATTTAGGGTACCATTTATAAACATGTGTGATGAGGTCCCCAAGCGCTCCCACTGTGGCTGGAGTGAGAACCTTCCCTCTCTGCTCACATGATGCTGTCACTGCTCGATGGGTTCTTCCTGGCCACTGCACAAACGAGACCATGGCACTGCAGTAAAGAAAGAGCTGAATGGGCCGGGCGTGGTGGCTCAAGCCTGTAATTCCAGCACTTTGGGAGGCCAAGACAGGCGGATCACGAGGTCAGGAGATCGAGACCATCCCGGCTAACACGGTGAAACCCCGTCTCTACTAAAAAATACAAAAAAACTAGCCGGACGAGGTGGCGGGCGCCTGTAGTCCCAGCTACTCGGGAGGCTGAGGCAGGAGAATGGCGTGAACCCGGGAGGCGGAGNAAAAAAAAAAAAAAAAAGAAAGAGCTGAATGGACATGAGGCTGCTCACGCCATGTGGGAGACAAAGTTATCACTCAAATCAATCTCCTTGGGCTGGGCATGGTAACTCACACGTGTAATCCCAGCACTTTGGAAGGTCAAGGTGGGCGGATCACTTGAGTGCTGCAGGTCAGGAGTTCGAGACCAGCCTGTCCAACATGGTGAAACCCCGTCTCTTTTTTTTTTTTTTTTTTTTTTTTTCCTTTTGTGGAGAACGGGGTCTCGCTGTATTACCCAGGCAGGTCTCGAACTCCTGGGCTCAAGCTATCCTCCCGCCTCTGCCTCCCTGAGAGCTGGGATTACAGGCGTGAGCCACCGCGCCCGGCAACCCCGTCTCTTTTTTGAAAGTACAAAAATTACCCGGGCATGGTTGTGGGTGCCTGTAATCCCAGCTACTCGGGAGGCTGAGGCATGAGAATCGCTTGAACCCAGAAGGCGAAGGTTGCAGTGAGCCGAGATGGTGCCACTGCACTCCAGCCTGGCCTACAGAGAGAGACTCTGTCTCAAAAAATAAAACAGACAAACAGAAGATCAGTCTCCTTGAAGGCTCATAGGGTAGGGGTTTTTCAAAAGTAGTTTGGAGGAGTCTGTACAGATGTTTGGGGGCTAGGGTACAGGAAGTGCTGATTGATTGGGTCGGAGATGAATTCAGGGAAACGAAGCTGTCCTCTTACACTGAATCACTTCTGGGTGGGGCCACAGGAGCAGCCGGCAGGTCCTGGTGGGTCCAGGTGGAGCCATTGGTGTCAGACATGCAAAAATCCTGAAAAGATATCTCAAAAGGCCAATCTTAGGTTCACAATACTGATGTTATCTGCAGGAGTAAATGGGGGAAATTGCGTATCTTGTGAGCTCTGGAATAATGGTAGCGATTGTTTACGAGTACTCCTTGGCAGAATCCAGGCTCCTCTTCCTCCTAGCCTGTGGTCACTCACTAGCTTTACAAAGGCAATTGAGTTTTGGGAAAGGGCTATTAAACTAGAAACTAAATGTCTCCCAAAGTTAGCTTGGCTGAAGCCCAGGAATAAATAAAGACAGCTTGAAGGCTCAAGGCAAGAGCGGGGTTGGCTAGATCAGATCTCCCCGTCTGCCACAATTTTCTCACTGTTACAATTTTTCTAAGCCAGTTTCAATGTGACTGGAGGGAGGAGAGGGTCCTGGTTCTCAGGAAAACAAAATCAGTCTGTGGAGGGAGATCTATCCTCCCCTGCGGCTACTCAGTGGTTTCAATGCTACACAGTTGACTGTCAGACAACACAGGTTTGAACGGCATGAGTCCACTTACGCGCAGCTCTTTTTCAACTGAATGAGGATGAAAAATACAGTATTCAGGGGATGAAAAGCCCACGTATACAGAGAAAATTGACTTTTCCCGCAAGCAGGTTTGGCAGGGCTGACTGTGGAAGTTGAGTATGTGGGGATCTGGTTATATGCCGTTGGTCCTGGAACCAGTCCCCCACATAGATCAAGAGACGATTGTGTTTGACATTGTTTAGGAAGCTTCTGAGCACAGATTGGCCACTGGTTGAAAGAGTTATTATCGGCCGGGCGCGGTGGCTCAAGCCTGTAATCCCAGCACTTTGGGAGGCCGAGATGGGCGGATCACGAGATCAGGAGATCGAGACCATCC
>NW_016816111.1:271566-283609 GCF_001698545.2 Rhinopithecus bieti
AAAAAAACTAGCCGGGCGAGGTGGCGGGTGCCTGTAGTCCCAGCTACTTGGGAGGCTGAGGCAGGAGAATGGTGTAAACCCGGGAGGCGGAGCTTGCAGTGAGCTGAGATCCGGCCACTGCACTCCAGTACGGGCGACAGAGCCAGACTCCGCCTCAAAAAAAAAGCAAAAACAAAAACAAACAAACAAAAAAACAAAACAAAAAGAAAGAGTTATTATCAAAGTTCTGGAATCAAAAGAAAGGAGTGTCTGTGTTACAGTAAGGGGTGGTGGAGACCAAGGTTTTATGCAGTTGCAGCCTCTAGGTAGCAGGCTTCAGAGAGAAGAGAGTGTAAATGTTTGTCAGACTTGAGAGTCTGTTCTCTCAGTTTTAAGGCCTCTGTGTTGATGTTCATGCTGGTCAGCTGTGCCAGAATTCCAAAACGGAGGAGGGTATAATGAGGCACGTCTGGTTCCCCCTTCTCATCATGGCCTGAACTTGTTTTGCAGGTTAACTTTGAAATGCCCTTGGCTAAGGGGAGGGGTCTGTACAGGTGTTTGGGGGGCTTAGAATTTTATTTTTTGTTTACAACGGTTTTCTGCAGTTCAGCATTTACCATTAAATCCTTTTCCTCTGTTCCTAAATTGGCAAGCTGATTTTATCTATTCAAATACAGAAAATCTTTTTTTTTTTTTGAGATGGAGTCTCACTGTCACCCAGGCTGGAGTGCAGTGGCACAATCTCAGCTCACTGCAACCTCCACCTCTTGGGTTCAAGCGATTCTCCTGCCTCAGCCTCCCAAGTAGCTGGGATTACAGGCACCCACCACCACACCCAGCTAATTTTTGTATTTTTAGTAGAGATGGGGTTTCACCATGTTGGCCTGGCTAGTCTTGAACTCCTGACCTCAAGTGATTTGCCCACCTCAGCTTCCCAAAGTGGTGGGATTACAGACGTGAGCCACCGTGCCTGGCTCAAATGCAGAAATTCTGAAGCCTGAAGTCCCTGCACAGTTGGAGCTTGTGATAAAACTTCAGGTTTCCTTAAAGGGCCTTCTTCAACACTCCATCCCTAGGCTGTGTTCAAAACTGCAGGGTACCTGAGAAAACGGTGGCAGCCTGGGTGAATGCAGTGCCTCCCTTTTCCTAATCCATGAAACACCTCTACATGAAAACCACTTGAAAGTTACAGGCTTGGGCCGGGCCCGGTGGCTTAAGCCTGTAATCCCAGCACTTTGGGAGGCCGAGACGGGTGGATCACGAGGTCAGGAGATTGAGACCATCCTGGCTAACACGGTGAAACCCCGTCTCTACTAAAAAAATACAAAAAACTAGCCGGGCGCGGTGGCGGGCGTCTGTAGTCCCAGCTCCTCCGGGGGCTGAGGCAGGAGAATGGCGGGACCCCGGGGGGCGGAGCTTGCAGTGAACTGATATCCGGCCACTGTACTACAGCCTGGGCGACAGAGCGAGACTCCGTCTCAAAAAAAAATAATAATAATTTGCCTCTGAGCCAGTGAGCCCCAAACAGGACCCACTGCCAGGTGCTGACTTCCTCACCTGGATTCTTTCGCATCTGCTTCAGAAGCATCTCAGGTTAGGTTGATAGTCCCCCGATTTTCCAGGTGAAGAATCCTAAGCTCGGGTTAATTACCTTACCCCAACTGAATTGTCTTCCCCAACACCCCCCCCAGCCAGTCAGTCGTTGCCTTGGTTTGGGTTCTCTTCAATGCAGAACCTTAGACAAGGACTTGGACACAGGTAGGGTGGAGAGGTGGTCCCCAGAAGCCAGAATGCCACGAGCAAGGAGAGAAGGTGCTTCATTGCGAAGTAACAAACCCCAAGCCACAGCTCCTAACAATATTTATCATTGTGGGTGACTCTGCGGGTTGACTGGGCTTGGCTCAGAGGCTCTCCACTGAGGCTCCTGCACGGTCACATAGTCATGGACAGGTAGTGGCTCTTGAAGGCGTGAGTGAGAACACACAGCTCCTCCAGNGGCCCTCCCAGTTCTGAAGAGATTAGCTAAGAGTCTACCACCTTTTTATTTATTTATTTATTTATTTATTTATTTATTTATTTATTTATTTTTGAGACAGAATCGCTCTGTCTCCCGGGTTCACGCCATTCTCCTACCTCAGCCTCCCAAGTAGCTGGGACTACAGACGCCCGCCACCACGCCCGGCTAATCTGGCTAGTTTTTTGTATTTTTAGTAGAGACGGCGTTTCACCATGTTAGCCAGGATGGTCTTGATCTCCTGACCTCGTGATTCGCCTGCCTCGGCCTCCCAAAGTGCTGAGATTACAGGCGTGAGCCACCGCGCTCAGGCTCTGCCATCTTTTTAAAGGTCGGAATGGGAAACATTTGTCATCTGTTGTCTCTAAGGACAACCACTATGAGATGTCAAAAGAACCTAGGTCTCCACAATCTTTTATCTTTTTTTTTTTTTTTGACGGAGTTTCGCTCTTTTTGCCAAGGCTGGAGTGCAGTGGTGTGATCTCGGCTCACCGCAACCTCCACCTCCTGGGTTCAAGCGGTTCTCCTGCGTCAGCCTCCTGAGAAGCTGGGATTACAGGCATGTGCCACCATGCCCAGCTAATTTTGTATTTTTAATAGAGACGGGGTTTCTCCACGTTAGTCAGGCTGGTCTCGAACTCCCGACCTCAGGTGATCTGCCCACCTCGGCCTCCCAAAGTGCTGGGATTACAGGCATGAGCCACCACGACCGGCCACAATCTTTAATCTTAACCTAAACATTTCCTTTCTATTAATCACAGGTCTTTAGACAAACTCAACCAATTGTCAACCGGAAAATGTTTAAATGTACCTATAGCCTGGAACCCCACCCCCCTTCAAATTGTCCCGCCTTTCTGGGCCAAGCCAATGTATTTCTCAAATGTATTTGATTGATGTCTCATGCCTCTCTCAAATGTATAAAACCAAGCTGCACCCCAGCCACTTGGGACACATGTTCTCGGGACCTCCTGAGGGCTGTGTCACGGGCCATGGTCACTCGTATTTGGCTCAGAATAAATCTCTTCAAATATTTTACAGAGTTTGACTCTTTTTGTTAACATATTGTTCTGAGTGATTTTATTGTCCCCACATGAAATTCACAGAACCTTTGTGAGTTGGGCTCCCTTGCCTTGCTCTTTGTACATAGATGATGAGAGTGTGGGAATCTAAGACATGCCCTCAGCCCACAAATGATGGCCAGTGACAGGTGGGGGCTCAAATTCAAGTAGTCCAGTGCCAAAGAAACTTGATAACCCCTCTTAGGGTGTAGCCATTATGTATTTTGGCTCATTTTCCTTCCTGGTGACTTTAGATCAGTTGTGGAAAGGAAGGAGCTGGATGAGCTTTGGGTGGGTCATTTATGGTGAGGAACACTTATGGAAAAAGCCTGCAGACCTTTGTGTTGTCGCTCTGTCCCTTTCCTGCCATACACAGATTCCTTCAGAGAAATCCTTCAGGGGGCCAGGGGCGGTGGCTCAAGCCTGTAATCCCAGCACTTTGGGAGGCCGAGACGGGCGGATCACGAGGTCAGGAGATCGAGACCATCCTGGCTAACGCGGTGAAACCCCATCTCTACTAAAAAAAATACAAAAAACTAGCCGGGCGAGGTGGCGGGCGCCTGTAGTCCCAGCTACTCGGGAGGCTGAGGCAGGAGAATGGCGTAAACCCGGGAGGCGGAGCTTGCAGTGAGCTGAGATCCGGCCACTGCACTCCAGCCTGGGCGACAGAGCAAGACTCCGTCAAAAAAAAAAAAAAAAAAAAAGAAATCCCTTAGGGGACGTAGAAAGGGTTCAGGTTCTCCAGTAGAGCATACTTTGCAATTCTCTTTAACTATGTATTCACTCTGTGGGGTGATGTTTACTTGTTGTTGTAGCAGCTACCATGAATGAGTTTCAAAACCAAAACTCACAAGATTCCCCATGCCTCAGCGAGTAAGAGTTGACCTCTGAGATATGGAGCCTCGTTTCCTGCATTCTTACATTTCCTTTCTAATTTGTTTCCTAAATCAGCTCATATCTGACATTATGAACAATAGGCATTAAAGAGTATTATTTAAGGAAATGTTCTTCCCATAACCTTAATTTTTAAAAATTTATCTCTTTTTTGAGACAAGGTCTCACTCTGTCACCCAGGCTGGAGTGCAGTGGTGTGAACACTGCAACCTTGACCTCCTGGCCTCAAGCAAACCTCCCACCTCAGCCTCCCAAGTAGCTGGAACTACAGGTGTGTGCTGCCGTGCCTGGCTAATTTTTGTATTTTTTGTAGAGAGGGAGTCTCCCCATGTGGCCCAGGCTGGTCTCACACCCCTGGGCTCAAGCGATCTGCCTGTCTCAGCCTCCCAAAGTGCTGGGATTACAAGCGTGAGCCACTGTGCCTGTCTTTATTTTCATTTTTGATATGACACACCCAGCTGTAAATTCTGAGGGAAACACAAGGCCCTGTAGGATAAGATCATCACTTTCTATTTTTCCTTTAATAAAAGTCACCCTTGCCAGGCGCGGTGGCTCAAGTCTGTAATCCCAGCACTTTGGGAGGCTGAGACAGGCGGATCACGAGGTCAGGAGATCGAGACCATCCTAGCTAACACGGTGAAACCCCGTCTCTACTAAAACTACAAAAAACTAGCCGGGCGAGGTGGCGGGCACCTGTAGTCCCAGCTACCCGTGAGGCTGAGGCAGGAGAATGGCGTGAACACGGGAGGCGGAGCTTGCAGTGAGCTGAGATCCGGCCACAGCACTCCAGCCTGGGTGACAGAGCGAGACTCTGTCTCAAAAAAAAAAAAAAAAAAGTCACCCTAAATGGGACTTAATAAAAATAATTATTTGCTGCCAAAATGAAAGTCAAAACCGAGAAATAGAAAAATAAAACATAAGAATCCACTAATGAAGACTCACAAAAGATCAACTGAGAGAAATGTTTGCCACACTTATGGAAAATAAAGAGTTAGTGAACAAATTAAGGAATTAAGGGCTCCAGGCTTGTTTACCATCACCGTGGAAACCACACTCAATATGTAAGAGGCGGGGTCCAAGGCGGCAGACCTCTGCTGGGCTTCTGTGATCCCTGCTACTTTCTAGGCAGGGACACAGTGGGTTCAGAGACCTGTCCTACATCCAGTTGGCAGTATGACCTTGGGTAGGTCATCCTCTCTGAGCCCTAATAAATTCACCAATAAACTGGAAACATCTCCTGATTGGTCAGGGGTGGAAGGTCAGTGGGATGGAGGAGGATGACTCTGGGCAGCTGGGAGGACTTCCCTAGAGGGAGTCAAGTGGGCAAGCAGCCCCAGCATGATGTCACAGATGGCCCATTGTGACTTATATTTAAAACTTATATTCACAAGGGAAGCAGAGCATAAAGTTTGGAAATTTTGCAGCTTGACCATGTGGCAGAAAAAGTAAAAGTACTATCAGGGGAAGAATTAAAGCAGGCTGCAGAGAAACCGTTTGCTAGAGAAATTTGCATAACTAAAAGGAAGCCAAGTGCTAATTAACAGCCAAGACAATGGGAAAGAGGCCTCAAAGGCATTTCATAGACCTCTAAGGAAGCTGCTCCCATCACAGGTGCAGAGGCCTAGAAAGAAAGAAAGAGTGGTTTTGTGGGCCCAGCCTTAAGTGTGCCCTGAGCCACTTAAGGAGGGTTCAGCTCTAGCCATGGCTCAAAGGGCCCTAGGGACAGCTTGGGCCACAGCCACAGAGGGTGCAAGCCAAAAGCCTTGGTGGTTTCCATGTGGTGTTAAGCCTGTAGGTTTGCAGAGTACAACAGTGAATGAGGCCTGGCAGCTTCCCCCTAGATTTCAGAGGATATATGAGAAAGCCTGGGTGCCCAAGCAGAAGCCTACAGCAGGGCTGGAGCCCTCAGAATCTTTACTAGAGCAGTATTGCCCAGCCTCAGGTATTCCTTTATCGCAATGCAAGAATGGCCTAACACATCCAGAAAGCCTCAGGATGTTTGGTCAACAAGGGAATAGAAGCCAGGGTGTGGGACAGAGCACCATGTGGCCAACACCTGAGTAGAAAGAGAAAACCTCCGAAGAGGTGGAATAGAAATGTGGGATTGGAGGCCCCACACACAAAAGTCCCCACTGGGGCACTGTTTAGTGGAGCTGTGGGAAGGGGGCTAATGTCTTCCAGGCCCTGGAATGGTAGAGCCACTGGCAGCTTGTACCC
The DNA here is from genome assembly GCF_001698545.2 of Rhinopithecus bieti. Lineage (NCBI taxonomy): Eukaryota > Metazoa > Chordata > Mammalia > Primates > Cercopithecidae > Rhinopithecus > Rhinopithecus bieti. The sequence goes on from NW_016816111.1 coordinate 277,729, forward strand.
TTGTGCCCAGAAAAGCTGTGACAAGAGTGACAGGAGCTGAACCTTGCAAAGCCACAAGGGTGGAGCTGCCCAAAGCCTTGGGAGTCCAGACCTCATGCCAGTGTGCCTGGTTGTGGGACATGGAGTCAAAGGAGATTATTTTGGAGCTTTAAGTTTTTTTGTTTTTTGTTTTTGTTTTTGTTTTTTTGAGGCAGAGTCTTGTTCTGTTGTCCAGGCTGGAGTGCAGTGGTGTGATCTTGGCTTACTGCAACCTCCACCTCCCAGGCTCAAACAATCCTCCCACCTCAGCTGTCTGAGTAGCTGGGACCACAGGTGCACACCACCATACCCAGATTATATATATATATGTGTGTGTGTGTGTGTGTGTGTATGTGTGTGTGTATATATATATACACATATATGTAAGTATATAAACAGAGAGAGATAGAGAGATTAAGTTTTGCTATGCTGTCCAGGCTGTTCTCAAACTCCCGAGCTCAAGTGATCCACCTGCTCGGCCTCTCAAAGTGCTAGGATTACAGGCATGAGCCACCATGTCCAGCCTGGAGCTTGAAGATTTAATGACTGCCCTACTGAGTTTCTGACTTGCATGGGGCCTGTAGTCCTTTTCTTTGGGCCAATTTCTCCCTTTTGGAACAGGAGGAATGTTTACTCAATGCCCACATCCCCATTATATCTTGGAAGTAAATAACTCGTTTTGATTTTACAGGCTTATAGATGGAAGAAGGAGATGACTTATATTTAAAACTTATATTCAAAAGGGATATAAGTTTTCATTGCAGCTTTAAGGTTTTTTTTTGTTTTGTCTTGTTTTGTTTGTTTGTTTTGTTTTTTTGAGACAGGGTCTTGTTCTGTTGTCCAGGCTGGAGTGCAGTGGTGTGATCTTGGCTTACTGCAACCTCCACCTCCCAGGTTCAAATGATCCTCCCACCTCAGCCATCTAAGTAGCTGGGACCACAGGTGCACACTACCATACCCAGATCATATATATATATATAGACAGAGAGAGAGAGAGAGAGACAAAGAGAGAGATAGATGAAGTTTTGCTATGCTGTCCAGGCTGGTCTCACATGAAACTCTGAACCTGGACGTGGGACTTTTGTGTTAATGCTGGAATGAGTTAAGACTTTGGGACACTTCCATCCTGGCTAACACAGTGAAACCCCGTCTCTACTAAAAACACAAAAAAATTAGCCGGGCATGGTGGTGGGCGTCTCAGCTATGCGGGAAGCTGAGGCTGGAGAATGGCCTGAACCCGGGAGGCGGAGCTTTCTGTGAGCCGAGATTGTGCCACTGCACTCCAGCCTAGGCGACAGAGCAAGACTCCGTCTCAAAAAGAAAAAGACTTTGGGAGACTATTGAGGCCAGGCATGGTGGCTCACGCCTGTAATCCCAGCACTTCAGGAGGCCGAGGCAGGCGGATCACTTGAGGCCAGGAGTTCAAAACCAACCTGACCAACATGGTGAAACCCCGCCTCTACTAAAAATACAAAAATTAGCCAGACACGGTGGCGCATGCCTGTAATCCCAGCTACTCGGATGGCTGAGGCATGAGAATCACTTGAACCCAGGAGGCAGAGTTTGCAGTGAGCCACGATAGCACCACTGCACTCTGGCCTGGGCGACAGAGTGAAGCCCTGTCTCAAAAAAAAAAAGAAGACTTTGGGAGACTATTGGGAAGGCATGATTGTATTTTGCAATGTGAGAAGGATGTAAGATTTGGAGGGGCCGGGGCAGAATGATACAGTTTGGATGTTTGTCCTTGCCCAAACCTCATGTTGAGATGTAATCCCCAATGTTGGAGGTGGGGCTTGGTGGGAGGCGCTTGGGTCATGGAGGCAGATTCCTCGTGGCTTGGTGCTGTCCTCGTGATAGTGAGTTCTCCTGAGGTCTGGTTGTTTAAGTGTGCGGCGGCTTCACTGGTGCATTGCTCTCTCTGCTTCTGCTTTCCCCATGTGACATGCTGCTCCCACTTCCCCTTCCATCATGAGTAAAAGCTCTGAGGCCTCCCCAGAAGCTGAGCGAATGCTGGTGCCATGCTTTATATTAGATTGGTGCAAAAGTAATTGCAGCTTTAGCATTAAAAAAAATAGCAAAAACTGCAATTATTTTTGCAGCAATCCAATAAATTGCCCAGCCTCAGGTATTCCTTTATAGCAATGCAAGAATGACCCAACACATCCAGAAAGCCTCAGGATACCTGAGCAATAGGGGAATAGAAGCCAGGGTGTGGGACAGAGCATTGTGTACTGAACACCCGAGTAGAAAGAGAAAACCTCCCTCCGCTGGGTGTGGTGGCTCATGCCCGTAATCCTGGCACTTTGGGAAGTCGAGGCGGGTGGATCACCTGAGGTTGGTTGAGACCAGCCAATGTTGAGGTTGGTCAATATTGTGAAACCCCGCCTCTACTAAAAATACAATTTTTTTTTTTTTTTTGAGACTGAGTCTTGCTCTGTCACCCAGACTGGAGTGCAGTGGCGTGATCTCGGCTCACTGCAACCTCTGCCTCCTGGATTCACGCCATTTTCGTGCCTCAGCCTCCCTGGGACTATAGGCGACTGCCACCACGCCCGGCTAATTTTTTGTATTTTTTTTAGTAGAGACGGGATTTCACCGTGTTAGCCAGGATGGTCTCAATCTCCTGACCTCGTGATCTGCCCGCCTTGGCCTCCCAAAGTGCTGGGATTACAGGCGTGAGACACCACGCCCAGCAAAATAGAAAAATTAACCGGGCATGGTGGCACATGCCTNACAATTTTTTTTTTTTTTTTTGAGACTGAGTCTTGCTCTGTCACCCCAGCCTGGGGGGCAGTGGCGTGATTTCGGCTCACTGCAACCTCTGCCTCCTGGATTCACGCCATTTTCGTGCCTCAGCCTCCCTGGGACTATAGGCGACTGCCACCACGCCCGGCTAATTTTTTGTATTTTTTTTAGTAGAGACGGGATTTCACCGTGTTAGCCAGGATGGTCTCAATCTCCTGACCTCGTGATCTGCCCGCCTTGGCCTCCCAAAGTGCTGGGATTACAGGCGTGAGACACCACGCCCAGCAAAATAGAAAAATTAACCGGGCATGGTGGCACATGCCTGTAATCCCAGCTACTTGGGAGGCCGAGGCAGAAGAATCGTTTGAACCTGGGAGGTGGAGGTTGTGGTGAGCCAAGATTGCGCCATTGCACTCCAGCCTGGGCCACAAGAGCCAAACTCCATCTCAAAAAAAAAAAAAGAGAGAGAGAGAGAGAGAAAACCTCCAAGGAGGAACCCTGTAGAAAACTGCAACGTGACACGTGTTCACTGCACGTGGCACAAGCCAGAGAAGAAAATGTAAATAAAGCCTAGGAACAAAAACTCAGAGCCCTAATGAGTAAGTCTGGATTTGCAGGAGAGGAGAAAGACAGCTTGGCACTCACAGCCTCACTGAGTACATTTTCTCCACCTAAGTGAGGCCACATGTTAATTTACTTGTGGGGAAGCAGCCAGCACAAAGCCTGTCCCTGCCAGTGATGTGAACACCCTGGCCAGGCATATGCAGCCAGCAGCGCATCTTCACTGGGGCCATATCCATGGCTCCTGTGCTCTGTGGCCCTGCTCCTGCCTGGGTAAGGACTCTGTCCCCACAAAGACCACCACTGTTCTGCTTTTCTCCCACTCTGGGTAAGTTTTGCCTGTTCTGGAACCTACTATTCATGGGCTCATACAATATGTTCTCCGTTGGGAACTATGTTCTTTTGGTGCAGCGTGAGGCTGTGTGTGCCAGCGGTGCTTTTATTGCTGAGCAGCTTTCCATTGTGTGCCTGAACACAGATTGCTTTCCATTCTGCTATTGGTGGAATCCTGGGATATTTCCAGCTTGGGGATACTATGAATGAAGCTGCTATGAACATCCTAATACACATCTTCTGGTGAAGTCATCATAGCATTTGGAGACCAAGTTTTTGTCATCGTTTATTCAGAGCCTAAAGGACCAGAGGAAAAACCTGCCCAGGGTCACACAAGGCTGAGAAGCCCAGTAAAGCACTCTCTGACGTCAGCGACTCAGGTCCTTTGGTCCTGTGCCTGGCCTGGACGGAGTCAGACCTGTTCAACTTTCTCACCCCATCACCTCAGGTTGCCCATATCCCATTTACAACATCAGGATTAGCTTCCAGGCCTCTGTGGGGTGAAGAAGGGCGCTGGTTTTCCTATTTCACTTTTAGCCTGGGCTTAGGCTATGAGCAGGTCAGAAAGGGGCAATGAGGCTGGGTGTGGTGGCTCATGCCTGTAATCCCAGCACTTTGGGAGGCCAAGGCGGGCAGATCACCTGAGATCAGGAGTTCAAGACCAGCCTGGCCAACATGGCAAAACCCCATCTCTACTAAAATACAAAAATTAGCCGGGGATGGTGGTGCATGTCTCTAATCCCAGCTACTTGGGAGGCTGAGGCAGAATTGCTTGAACCTGGGAGGCAGAGGTTGCAGTGAGCTGAGATCACGCCACTGCACTCCAGCCTGGGCGATAGAACGAGACTTCATCTCAGAAAAAAAAAGGGAGGGGTGGTGGGCAGGGAGGTCAACAAGATCACGTTTCCCATGCGCTGTGTGAACACTGGTGCTCCATGAAAGGGTCACATAGGCAAAGCAGCCCCAAATGCAGAAGATGCTGAGAAACCAAAGAACAAGGCATGTACACATCCAGTGTGTCAGCAAACAGTGGTTTATTTGGGGAATTTAAGGCAGAAGCATGGTCTTGGGTGACAGCAAGACAGGTGTCCACACTCCCAGACCCAGGGCTTGTACACCATGGAGAAAGTGTGTATTGCTCTATAGAAACGATGGCAGCAATCCAGAACAGACAGGAATGCTGTGCGTCACAGCCTAGAATTTGTGTGATAACATCAGGGTTGACACGTTCTCACACTAAGGATAGGAAACTAAGTCCTTTCTCACACTAAGGACAGGAAATTAAGTCCAGGCCCTTTCAGGGAACACCAGTGTTCCATGGTATTCCTAATTAAGTAGGAGTCAGGAGGCATTCCTGGGACTGGAGCTAATCAGAGTCAACATGGCAGGTTTGCAGCCCAAATGGTCACTTTGTCTCTGCAGTTGGTGACTCCCTTCCCCTCTGAGTCTCCTTATCCCCGTGTGCAAATGAAGGGGATTAGGGCCACTCTGGGGCTCATTCTGGGCCTGATGGTCTCTGAGGTTCACCATCAGTGATGGGTTAAGTGAAGTGGGGTGTCTTTACCCTCTGCTTGCTCCAGTCACTTGGCCCAGAGGCCCCCCTCCAAGTGAGCTCCAGGAGGGTTCCTGATACTCCACTCCCGGAACACAGCGCCAAGGATGCCATGGTGGTCAGTGTTTTAAAATGTACCTGGGAGTTGCTTTTTATACAGATATGGCAAGGCTTAGAGATCTGGAGACATTTGCCATTGAAAACTAGTTACTTGGGCTGAGCATAGTGGCTCATGCCTGTAATCCCAGCACTTTGGGAGGCCAAGGCAGGTGGATCACCTGAGGTCAGGAGTTCGAGACCAGCCTGGCCAACGTGGCAAAACCCTGTCTCTACTGAAAATACAAAAATTAGCCGGACATGGTGGTGGATGCCCATAATCCCAGCTACTCGAGAGGCTGAGTCAGGAGGCTCACTTGAACCCCAGGGCATGGAGGAGGTTGGGGTGAGCTGAGATTGCACCACTTCACTCCAGCCTGGGCAAAAGAGCGAAACTCCATCTCAAAAAGGAAAAGAAAAGAAAACTAATTAGTTGGGCAGGCGCAGTCGCTCACGCCTGTAATCCCAGCACTTTGGGAGGCTGAGACGGGCAGATCACTTGAGCCCAGGAGTTTGAGACCAACCTGGGCAAAATGGTAAAACCCTGTCTCTATAAAAATACAAAAATTAGCCAGG
>NW_016816111.1:285970-300151 GCF_001698545.2 Rhinopithecus bieti
CAGGCTGGTCTCAAACTCCTGACCTCAAGTGATTCTCCTGTCTCGGCCTCCCAAAGTGCTGGGATTACAGGAGTGAGCCACCGTGCCTAGCTTGTGCATTAGATTTATTTGATTTCAAAAATCTCCACGACCCACGAAAATGTATGAATTAGTATGACAAAAGATCCCCCCACCATGCAAATATGTGAATCCTAAAAAATCTGAGCCAGGGCCAGGCGCGGTGGCTCATGCCTGTAATCCCAGGACTTTGGGAGACCGAGGTGGGCAGATCACGAGGTCAAGAGATCAAAACCATCCTGGCCAACATGGTGAAACCTGTCTCTATTAAAAATACAAAAATTAGCTAGGCGTGGTGGCGTGCGCCCGTAGTCCCAGCTACTTGGCAGGCTGAGGCAGGAGAATCACTTGAACCCGGGAGGCTGAGTTTGCGGTGAGCCAAGATGTCACCATTGCACTCCAGCCTGGTGACAGAGCAAGACTCCATCTCAAAAAAAAAAAAAAAAAAAAAAAAGAAAAGAAAATCTGACTCAGGTGTGACCTCAAAAATCAACCATCCAAAATGTCCATTCCACAGATAGGGAACTCATGACCCAAAGAATAAAGCTTGTCCAAGATCAAACTGAAGCTCAGGATTTGGGAATAGAAACCAACGGCAAGGACATAAATGGGATGTCCATCACTTACTTGTTTGTTTATTTATTTATTTTGAGATGGAGTCTTGCTCTGTCGCCCAGGCTGGAGTGCAGTGGCTCAATCTCGGCTCACTGCAAGTTCTGCCTCCCGGATTCACATCATTCTCTTGCCTCAGCCTCCTGAGTCACTGGCACTACAGGCGTGTGCCACCACACCCAGCTACTTTTTTTGTATCTTTTGTAGAGACAGGGGTTTCATCATGTTGGCCAGTCTGGTCTCAAACTCCTGACCTCAGGTGATCCGCCCACCTCGGCCTCCCAAAGTGCTGTGATTACGTGAGCTACCATGCCTAGCCTTATTTATTTATTTTTTGAAATGAAGTTTCGTTCTTGTTGCCCAGGCTGGAGTGCAATGACACGCAGTCTTGGCTTACTGCAAACTCTGCCTCCTGGGTTCAAATGATTCTCCTGCCTCACCCTTCCGAGTAGCTGGGATTACAGGCACCCGCCACCACGCCCAGCTAATTTTTTTGTATTTTTATTAGAGACGGGGGTTTCACCATGTTGGCCAGGCTGGCCTCCAACTCCTGACATCAGGTGATACGCCCACCTCAGCCTCCCAAAGTGCTGGGATTACAGGCGTGAGCCACTGTGCCCAACCTGGGTCACCAATTTCAGGGGCTGGAAAATCAAGCACAGGCTTATTCCCCCCTCGGTGCCTGGAGTGCCCTGTAATGGCTAGTTCAATAACCGCCTCGAACATCTTAAGACATAGTCATGAATATTTTAAGTCCTTCACTGCTCTCCAGGAACGTCCCCTCCGTCATTAGTGTACGTGTTGGGGAAACATACACGTCATTGAAATTTAAGTGCCATGATGATGAACCTTTTTTTTTTTTTGAGACAGGTTTTGGCTCGGTCTCTCAGGTTGGAGTGCAGTGGTGCGATCATAGCTCACTGCAGCCTTGACCTCCTGGCCTCAAGCCGTCCTCCCACCTCGGCCACCTGAGTAGATGGGACTACAGGCGCACACCACCATAACTGGCTAATTTTTGTACTTTTTCTAGAGATGGAGTCTCACTACGTTGCCCAGGCTTGTCTCAAACTTCTGGGCTCCAGCCATCTTCTGGCCTTGGCCTCGCAAAGTGCTGAAATTATGGGCGTAAGCCTGGCGAAGATGAATATTTTGTCTGCTTTGTTCAGGGTAATGGTCTCTGTGCCCATGACAGTGACCATACCCATGCATAATAGACAATGAATAAATACTTGCTGAATGGCTGAATGAATCAGGTACTCACTCTGCACACAGCCCTATTTCTGGATTTTTGAGGTGCTTCAATCAACAGATCTTTACCAGTGGCTTTCTGTGTGCAATATACCATGATGACAGTCATGGAGTCAGAAAAATTTTAAAGCCACTATTCATGTCCTAATAGAGTTGCCGTTTATTAGCGTACAGGACAAACCACAAATCGTAAGTGTAGAGATAACATGGCAAGATGAAGGGGGTGAGCAAAGCCATGGGGGTGAGCCAGGCAGGCGGACAGACTGCAGTCATGCTCTGGAGCTTCCTGGGGAGATGGCGTGCACCTCCAGGTAGGAGAAGAAGTGGGCTTTCAGGACAGGAGGAGGGAAGGCTTTCCAGGGCTGGGGCCAATGCCTTCCTTATCTTCCATCTCTGAATTCTGCATTCTTCCTTCTCGCTCACCACAGTCGTGGGGACTGAATTCCCAAATTCCTAAGACTTCCCTTTCCCGGGGAACTTGGGGAACTCGGTCACTGTCCTGCCCACCTCTCCAATGGCTCCTCCTATCCCTGGCCACATCCACCTTTGGATGCTTCTTGCTGTCACACAGTCCCACAGCCAGCCCCACAACTGAGCACCCACAGTGTTTAGAATCCTGCAGCCGCTGGCCCCAGGCTTTGACTCCATGGGCTGAGGCCTTTAAGGACATCAGCAGGACTGAGCCAAAGGAGCTCTGCCCACCCAGCCAGAGAACACTGATGCAGGGAGATAGAAATAGGATTTAGTTACAGAGACCTTGTTTACACAAAGATATTCTAAGAGAACTCATAGATGGGAGGGAGTTGAGTCTTGGCTGCTGAAGCAGGCGAAAAGAGAAGTAAACTGATCTCCATAGACCATGGAGAGGTTCTGGGCAGATGGCACTGTGGGAAGAAGACAGGAGCAACGGCTGGATGGAAGGCAGGTGTGCTTTGAGTGTGACAGATAGTGGAAGACCGGGTTCAGCAGGGCCCTAGGGGTTCCAGGTCATATCACAGCTTTCTTAAGATATAGTTCAGGCCGGGTGCGGTGGCTGAGGCCTGTAATCCCAGCACTTTGGGAGGCCGAGGTGGCTGGATCACTTGAGGTCAGGAGTTCGAGACCAGTCTGACCAACATGGAGAAATCCCGTCTCTACTAAAAACACAAAAATTAGCAGGGGGTGATGGTGGGTGCCTATAATCCTAGCTACTTGGGAGGCTCAGGCAGAAGAATCGTTTGAACCCGAGGGGCGTAAGTTGCAGTGAGCAGATATCACGCCATTACACCTCAGCCTGGGCGAAAGAACGAAACTCTGTCACACACACACACACACACACACACACACACACAAGTGGAGTGATGCACATGGTCCTCTGTGACTGCCTTCTTTCCTTTGCATGTACTTCCAAGGTTCATCCATGTTGGAGCGTGGATCAGTACCTCATTCCTTTTCATGACTGGAGAATACTCCAGTGTAAGATAAACCACATTTGGTTATCAGCTGATGGACATTTGGGTTCTTTCCACCTTTGGCTACCATGAACATACCATGAATGTTTATGTACAAGTTTTTGTCTGCATATGTTTTCACTTTTCTTGGATATAGTCTAAGCGGAATTGCTGAGTCAAATGATGATACTGGTTAGCTTGGGAACTGCCAGACTATCTCCCAAAGGGGCTACAACGCTTTACATTCCCACCAACAGCATTTAAGGGTTTCATTTATCAACACGTCTCCAACTTCTTGCCAACACTTGTTATGACTTGTCTTTTTTTACTATACCCATCCTAATGGGTGTCAAGTGGCATCTCAGTGTGGTTTGGATTTGCACTTCCATGATGACAATCGATACTGAGCATCTTTTCATGTGCGTTGGGTAGTTTGTGTGTGTGTGTGTGTGTGTGTGTGTGTGTGTGTGTATATATATATATATAGTTTTTTCTTTTTTCCAGGATGGAGTTTTGCTCTTGTTGCCCAGGCTGGAGAGCAGTGGCGCAATCGTTGCTCACTACAACCTCCTCCTGGGTTCAACCAATGCTCCTGCCTCAGCTTCCCGAGCAGCTGAGATTACAGGCATCCACCACCAGCCCCGGCTAATATTTTGTATTTTTAGTAGAGATGGGGTTTCACCATGTTGGCCAGGCTGGTCTTGAACTCCTGACCTCAGGTGATCCACCCACCTCGGCCTCCCAAAGTGCTGGGATTACAGGCGTGAGTCACCGTGCCCGGCTAGTTTGTATATCTTCTTGGGGGAAATTTCAGACCTTTTATCTATTTTTAAAATTCAGTTGTCTTTTTATTATTGTATTGTAAGAGTTCTTTATATATTTGATATGTTTGGGTCACAGGGACAGATCCCTCATGAATGGCTCAGTGCCCTCCCCATGGTAATAAGTGAGTTCTCATTCTCTTAGTTCACTCGAGAGCTGGTTGTGAAAAGGAGCCTGGCACCTCCTTGCCTCTCTCCCACTCTCACACTTGCCATGTGATGTGCCTATTCCCTCTTTGCCTTCTGCCATGATTTTAAGTTTCCTGAGGCCTTCTCAGAACTGAGCAGATGTAGATGCCTGCTTGTACAGCCTGCAGAACCGTGAACCAAATAAATGTCTTTGTAAATTACCCAGTCTCAGGTATTTATTTATAGCAGTGCAAAAAGGACTAACAACATTCTAGATATGAATTCCTTGTCAGGTATATTATTTGCAAATATTTTCACCCATTATGTGGGCTGTCTTTTCATTTTATTGATAGTGTCATTTGAAACACAAAAGTTTTTAATTTTGATGAAGCCAAATGTATCTATTTTTTATTATGTTGTTTGTGCTTTTGACATCATGTCTAAGAACCCAAGCTCACAAAGTCTTAGCCCTTTGTTTTCTTCTAAAAGAGTTACAGTTTGGGCTCTTACATTTTGGTCTTTGGTCTATTTTGACTTAATTTTGTACATGGCATGAGGTGGGCATACAGCTTCATTCTTTTGCATGTGGATAGCCAGTTATCCCAGAACCATTTGTTGAAAAAACTATTCTTTTTCCACTGAATGGTCTTTGCAGCCCTGTTGAAAATCATTTGACCATAGATAGACGAATTTATTTCTGGACTCTCAATTTTATTCCATTGATCTATATGTCTATCCTCATGCCAGTACCACCGTCTCTTAGTTACTGTTGCTTTATAGTAAATTTTGAAATCCAGAAGTATGAGTCCTCCAACTTTGTTCTTTTTCAAGATTGTTTTGGCTACGCTGCTGCATCGAGTATCCATACAAATTTTAGAACCAGCTTGTCTGTTTCCACAAAGGATCCAGTCATTATTTTGATAGAATTGCATTGATTCTCTAGATCAATTTCAGAGGTACCAACATCTTAACAATATTCCCACCCACAAACATGGAAAGTCTTATTTAGGTCTTTCTTAATTTCTTTCAATGAAGTTTTGTAGTTTTTAGAGTATAAATTTTATACTTCTCTTGTTAAATTTATTCCTATATACTTTACTATTTTAAGGATATTTAAAATGTAATTCTTTTCTTTCTTTCTTTTTTTTTTTTGAGACGGAGTCTCGCTCTGTCGTCCAGGCTGGAGTGCAGTGGCCGGATCTTGGCTCACTGCAAGCTCTGCCTCCCGGGTTCCCGCTATTCTCCTGTCTCAGCCTCCCGAGTAGCTGGGACTACAGGCGCCTGCCACCTCACCCAGCTAGTTTTTTGTATTTTTTAGTAGAGACGGGGTTTCACCATGTTAGCCAGGATAGTCTCGATCTCCTGACCTCGTGATCTGCCCATCTGGGCCTCCCAAAGTGCTGGGATTACAGGTTTGAGCCACTGCGCCCGGCCAAATGTAATTATTTTCTTAATTTTATTTTTGAATTGTTCATTGCTAGTGTATATTTTTTATTTTTAATTTCTTTTTTTATATTTTTTTAAGAGGTGGGATCTTGCTGTGTTGCCCAGGCTGGTCTTGAACTGCTGAGCTCAAGCAATCCTCCTTGGCCTCCCAAAGTGCTGGGATTATAGGCGTGAGCCACCACACCCAGCCCATTGCTAGTAGGTAGAAATACAATAGATTTTTGCATAGCAATCTTTTATCCTGCAAACTTGTGGAATTAAAAGGTTTTTGTGGATTCCTTAGGATTTTCTGTGTATCCTGTGGATTCATCTGGAATAGGGATAGTTTTACTTCTTCCTTTCCAATCTAGATGACTTTTATTTCTTGTTTTTGTTTAAAATCTCTACTACAAGGTTTAAAAGGAGTGATGGTCTTCTAAGTTCCTGCATCTGTCTTTCACTATTTTTTTTTTTTTTTTTTTGAGACGGAGTCTCACTCTGTCGCCCGGGCTGGAGTGCAGTGGCCGGATCTCCGCTCACTGCAAACTCCGCCTCCCGGGTTCACGCCATTCTCCTGCCTCAGCCTCCCGAGTAGCTGGGACTACAGGCGCCCGCCACCTCGCCCGGCTAGCTTTTGTATTTTTTAGTAGAGACGGGGTTTCACCGTGTTAGCCAGGATGGTCTCGATCTCCTGACCTCGTGATCCGCCCGTCTCGGCCTCCCAAAGTGCTGGGATTATAGGCTTGAGCCACCGCGCCCGGCCTGTCTTTCACTATTGAGTGCAATGTTAGCTGTAGGCTTTTCTTAAGATGCCCTTTAGAAAACTCCCACGCTATTCCAAGACTGTTGGATGCTGACTTCCCTTTCCTAGACTTTATCGTGAAAGGGTGTTGGATTTTGTCAAATGCTTTTTCTATGTCTATTGGTTTTGTTTAGATTCTATTGATATGGTGTCTTACATCAATTGATTATGGATTTTTAAACCAGCCTGATATTCCCTGGACAAATCCCATTTAAGCATGTCATACAGCTCTTTTTACATTTTGCTGAATGCAGTTTGCTCTGGATTTTGTTGAGGATTTTCTTCCTCTATATTTAGATTAGACATTGGTCTGTAGTTTGCTTTTCTTGTGATATATTTGATTTGGGTAACAGGGTGATACTGGCCTCATAGAATGAGCTAGGAAACGTTCCCTCTTCTGTCTTTTGGAAGAGTTTGTAAAGAATTGATATTAATTCTTTAAATGTTCAGTAGAATTTTCCTTGGCCAGACACAGTGGCTCACGCCTGTAATCCCAGCACTTTGGGAGGCCGAGACAGGCGGATCACGAGGTCAGGAGATTGAGACCATCCTGGCTAACACGGTGAAAACCCGTCTCTACTAAAATACAAAAAAAAAAAAAATTAGCTGGGTGTGGTGGCGGGCGCCTCTAGTCCCAGCTACTTGGGAGGCTGAGGTGGGAAAATGGAGTGAACCCGGAAGGCGGAGCTTACAGTGAGCCGAGATCGCACCACTGCACTCTAGCTTGGGCAACAGAGCAAGACTCTGTCTCAAAAACAAAAGAAAAAAAAGAATTTTCCTGTAAAGCCCTCTGGGACTAGGCTTTCCTTTGTGGGTAGTTTACTAATTCAATCTCTTGTTATAAGTTTATTCATATTTTCTGTTTCTTGTGTCAGTTTTGGTAATTTGTGTGTCTCTAGAAATTTGCCCATTTCATCTCACTTACCTAATTTGTTAGCACTTAAGTGTTCATAGTATTCCTTCATAATCCTTTTTGTTGGTAGTAATGTCCCCATTCATTCTAGTCCTTCATTTCTAATTATAGAATGTGAGAAGAATATGTGTTCTACTGTTGTTGGGTGGAGTGTTCTAAATGTGTCTATTAGTTGGTTCATAATGATGCTCAAGCCTTCTATTTTCTTGCTCTTCTGTCTAATTGTTCTATCTATTAAAAGTGGGTGGGGCCGGGCACAGTGGCTCATGCCTGTAATCCCAGCACCTTCGGAGGCTGAGGTGGGCAGATCACCTGAGATCAGGTGTTCAAGACCAGCCTGGTCAACATAGAGAAACCCCATCTAAATACAAAATTACCAGGTGTGGTGGCGCATACCTGTAATCCCAGCTACTCTGGAGGCTGAGGCAGGAGAATCTCTTGAACCCAGGAGGCGAAGGGTGTGGTGAGCCAAGATCTCACCATTGCACTCTAGCCTGGGCAACAAAAATGAAACTCTTTCTCAATAAATTAATTAATTAATTAAATGTGGGGTACTGAAGTCTCCAACTATTATTAACAGCTTTATATTTATCCCTTCAATTCATGGATTTTGGGTCTCTGTTGCTAGGTATGTATATTATTTATAATTGTTATTCTTCTGGATGAATTTTGTCAATACAGATACTCCTCAACTTAAACAATGGGATTACATCCTAAGAAGTTTATTGTAAGTTGAAAATGTGATAAGTTGAAAATGCATTGAATACACTGAAGCTACTAAACATCTTAGTTTAGCCTAGCCTGTCTTAAACAAGCTCAGAACACTTACATTAGCCTAGAGTTGGACAAAATCATCTAACACAAAGCCTATTTTATAATAAAGTGTTGAATATCTCGTGTAATTTATTGACTATTTTACTGAAAGTGAAAAACTGGGCCTCCAATCTGGGGCTCTGGCCAGGCCCACCGCACCCTGCACCAGGGGTCCTGGCAACCACTAAATATTTTTGTTTAATTTTTTTTAAAATCAAAAGTATGAAGTACGGTTTCTACTGAATGTACCCTTCTCTCCCACCATCATAAACTTGAAAATCGTATGCCAAATCATTTTAGTCGGAGACCATCTGTACATAATGTTCTAATTTGTCTGTGGTAAAGTGAGTTTGTTTGGTTGGTTGGTTTTGGTTTTTTTGAGACAGGGTCTTGCTCTGTCACCCAGGTTAGAGTGCAGTGTGTGACCATATAGCTCACTGTAACTGTGAACTCCTGGGCTCAAGCAATCTTCCTGCCTCAGCTCTTTTTTTTTGTGGGGGGGCGAGTTGCGTGGGACAGGATTTTGCCTTGTTGCCCAGGCTGGAGTGCAGTGGTGTAATCTGGGCTCACTGCAACCTCCGCCTCCCAGGTTCGAGCAATTCTTGTGCCTCAGCCTCTCAAGTAGCTGGGATTACAGGCACATGCCACCACTCCCAGCTAATTTTTGTATTTTTGTGGAGATGGGGTTTCACCATATTGGCCAGGGTGGTCTCGAACTCCTGACCTCAGGTGATCCACCTGCCTCAGCCTCCAAAGTGCTGGAATTACAGGCGTGAACCACCACGCCCAGCCTATAAAGAATGACTTCTGACATTTTGTTATTTGTTTTCCACATGCCCTACATCTCTTTCCTCCTTCAATTAGTTCATTAACTGCGGTTTCTCGTGTCTGATTTTTTCTAGGGTATTTTTGCAGTTACATCTACCCACTTAGCACATTTCAAGTCTTTAATATGCTATTGTTAACTATATTCATATTGCTGTACATTAGATCCACGTCCTCACTAACACGTTATCTTTTGTCTTTTTCATAATAGCCATTTCAACAGGTGTGAGGTGATAGCTAATTGTGGGTTTGATTTGCATTTCCCTAATGATTGGTGGTGTTGAGTGCCCTTTTGTATATCTATTGGCTGCTGTATGTATGTCTTCTTCTTCTTTTTTTTTCTTTTTGAGATGGAGTCTCACTCTGTCACCCAGGCTGCAGTGCAGTGGTATGATCTCAGGTCTCTGCAACCCCCACCTCCTGGGCTCAAGCGATTCTCCTGCCTCAGCCTCCCGTGTAGCTGGGACCACAGGTATGTCCCACCACACTGGTTAATTTTTGTATTTTCAGTAAAGACAGAGTTTCACCATATTGGCCAGGCTGGTCTCCAACTCCTGAGCTCAAGGGATCCATCTGCCTGCCTTGGTCTTCAACAGTGCTGGGATATAGGCATGAGCCACCATGCCTGGCCTGTATGAAGTGTCTATTCAGGTATTTTGCCCATTTAAAACCTGAATTATGGGCGGGCACGATGGCTCACGCCTGTAATCCCAGCACTTTGGGAGGCCAAGGTGGGTGGATCATCTGAGGTCTGGAGTTCAAGATGAGCCTGGCCAACATGGTGAAACTCTGTCTCTACTTAAAAAATTAAAAAGTTAGCCAGGCATGATGGTGGGCACCTGTAATCCCAACTACCTGGGAGGCTGAGGCAGGAGAATCGCTTGAACCTGGAAGGCGGAGGTTGCAGTGAGCCAAGATCATGCCATTGTACTCCAGCCTGGGTGACAGAGCAAGACCCATCTCAAAATAAAAAAAAAAAAATTAAAATTGAGTTATTTGGGATTTTTGTTTATTTGGCTGAGTTGTATGAATTCCTGATATATTTTGGATATTTATTTGCCCCTTATCAGATACACGGTTTTCAAATATTTTTTCTCACCCCATAGGTTGCCTTTTCCACTCTTTTGTTTCTTTCTTTTGCTATGCAGAAATCTTTTCAGTATGATGCAAATCACTTGTCTATTTTTGCCTTTTTGCCTGTGCTTTTAGTGTCATACAAAAAAAAAAAAAAAAAAATTTAACCCAGTATAAATTTCAAGAATCTTTTTTTTTTTTTTTTTTTTTTTTTGAGGACAGGAGTCTCGCTCTGTCACCCACTGGGAGTGCAGTGGCTGGATCTCAGCTCACTTGAAGTTCTGCCTCGCCAGGCCATTTCCTGCTCAGCTCCCGAGTAAGCTGGGACTTATCAGGCGCTGCCACCTCGCCCGGCTATTTTGTATTTTTTAGTAGAGACGGGGTTTCACCTGTTAGTCAGGATGGTCTCGAATCTCCTGACCCTCGTGGGATCCACCCACCGCCTCCCAAAGTTGCTGGGATTACAGCTTGAGGCCACGTGCCCGGCCTTTTTTTTTTTTTTTTTTGAGCGGAGTCATCATCTGTCGCCCCCAGGCTGGAGGTGCAGTGGCCGGTCTCAGCTCACTGCAAGCTCCGCTCCCGGGTTCATCCATTCTCCTTGCCTCAGCCTCCCGAGTAGCTGGGGACTACAGGCTCCCGCCACCTCGCCCGGCTAGTTTTTGTAATTTTTATAGAGACGGGGTTTCATCGTATTAGCCAGGATGGTCTCTGATCTCCTGACCTCGTGATCCGCCCGTCTCGGCCTCCCAAAGTGCTGGGATTATAGGCTTGAGCCACCGCGCCCGGCCAAATGTCAAGAATCTTACCCCTGTGTTTTCTTCTTCTAATAGTTTTGTAGTCTCCAGTCTTAAGTTTATGTCTTTATGCTGTTTTTCATTGATTTTTGTACATGATGTGAGGTAAAGTTCCAATTTCATTCTTCTGCATGTAGACATCTAGTTTTCCCAACAATGAAGAGATTATCCTTTCCTCACTGTGTTTTCTTGGCATCCTTATCAAAGATAAGTTGACCATAGATGAGTAGATTTATTTCTGGGTTTTCTATTCCATTCTATAGGTCTATATGTCTGTTTTATGCCAGTACCATACTATTTTCATTAATGTAGCTTTGAGTTTCTGTTGTTGTTTTGTTTTCGAGACACTGTCTTGTTCTGTCACCCAGAATGCAGAGTTGTGATCATTGTAACCTGCAACTCCTGGGCTCAAGCAGTCCTCCCACCTCAGCCTCCTGGGTAGCTAGGACTATAGGTGCATGCCACCGTGCCCAGCTTAAATTTTTTGCAGACATGGGATCTTTTTATGTTGCCCAGGCTGGTCATGAACTCTTGTAATATATTTTGAAAACAAAAGTTGTGATGTCTCTAGCTTTTCTTCTTGCTCAACGTTGCTTTGGCTATTTGGGGTCTTTTGTGGTTCCATATGAATTTTCGGATTTTTTTCTATTTCTGTAAAGAAGGCCACTGAGGCCAGGTGCAGTGGCTCATGCCTGTAATCCCAGCACTTTGGGAGGCCAAGGTGGGTGGATCACCTGAAGTCAGGCGAAACCCCGTCTGGCCAACATGGTGAAACCCTGTCTCTACTAAAGATACAAAAAATTAACTGGGTGTGGTGGCGCACACCTGTAATCCTGGCTATTTGGGAGGCTGGGGCAGAAGAATTGCTTGAACCCAGGAAGCAGGGGTTGCAATGAGCCAAGATCATGCCATTGCGCTCCAGCCTGGGCTACAAGAGTGAAACTTAATCTCAAAAATAAAAAAATAAAAAATAGGCCGGGCACAGTGGCTCATGCCTATAATCCCAGCACTTTGGGAGGCTGAGCCACATGGATCACCTGAGGCCAGGAGTTCGAGACCAGCCTGACCAACATGGAGAAACCCCTCTCTACTAAAAAACAAAACAAAATTAGCCAAGCGTGGTGGCACATGCCTGTAATCCCAGCTACTCAGGAGGCTGAGGCAGGAGAATCTCTTGAACCCGGGAGGTGGAGGTTTCAGTGAACTGAGATCATGTCATTGCACTCCATCCTGGGTAACAAGAGTGAAACTCTGTCTCAAAAAAAAAAATAAAAGAAATAAAAGAAAATAAAAAAATAGGCCGGGCGCGGTGGCTCAAGCCTGTAATCCCAGCACTTTGGGAGGCCAAGACGGGCGGATCACGAGGTCAGGAGATCGAGACCATCCTGGCTAACCCGGTGAAACCCCGTCTCTACTAAAAAATACAAAAAAATTAGCCGGGCGAGATGGCGGGCGCCTGTAGTCCCAGCTACTCGGGAGGCTGAGGCAGGAGAATGGCATAAACCCGGGAGGCGGAGCTTGCAATGAGCCGAGATCGCGCCACTGCACTCCAGCCTGGGCGACAGAGCCAGACTCTGTCTCAAAAAAAAAAAAAAAAAAAGAAAATAAAAAATAAATGAACTTTCCTCTCCTTAACCCACTCCATGTATATGTGTCATTAATCTTCTCAGCGTGAGATGACAAACCCTGTCTCTACTAAAAATACAAAAATTAGCTGGGCGTGGTGGTGCACGCCTGTAATCCCAGCACTTTGGAAGGCCGAGGTGGGTATATCACCTGAGGTCAGGAGTTTGAGACCAGCCTGACCAACATGATGAAACCCCTTCTCTACTAAAGATACAAAAAATTAGCTGGGCGTGGTGGCACATGCCTATAACCCCAGTTACTTGGGAGGCTGGAGCAGGAGAATCACTTGAACCTGGGAGGTAGAGGTTGAAGTGAGCCAAGGTCACACCATTGCACCCCAGCCTGGGCAACAGGGCAAGGCCCTGTCTCAAAAACAAACAAGCAAACAAACAAACAAACAAACAAGCAACTCTTGCATGCAAGCCATCAGGGAGGTCAGGTCTTAAGCATGAGCTGCCTAATTCTCCTTATTCGGCACCCTGCAAATAAATGCCCTCCTTTCTCCCTATGCAAACCTCAGTGTGGATGTTTGGCCTCACTGTGCCAGGCAAGCAGACTCCAATCTGGTCTGGTAACACTATTCTCTATTAGACTTATTTATGTTCTAACCTTTATTATTTTCTTATTTCTGCTAACTTTGATTTTAGCTTGTTCTTTTTCTAGTTCCTTTAGATGTAACGTTAGTTGCTTATTTGAGATCTTTCTTCTTTTTTGGTATAGGCATTTATCACTACAAACTTTCCTCTTAGTATGTTGTGTTATTTTTTTTTATGAGTCTTGAGATACGGTAAACCAAAGATAAAATTCTAAGCCCCACAACTGACGGAATGGATCCCTCCTCTCAGCCGAGGGGATTCCAAAGTAAACTTAAGAAACTAGTTGAGGCCATGATGGAAAGGGGGTTGGACATGCCTTGTTATGGCCTCCTCCCTTTGGAATTCAGGCACAACTCCCAGCATTAACATTAAAACAGAGATCTTAAGACTGACAAAACAGTCTTTGTAGTAATAAAAATTTGACACCAAATCCTAACCTGACCCTAGTATAGCATCACATGACAGACAGCAGGCCCCAAAAGAAATTAAAATATTTTGCTTCAAAATATATTTCTTTGCCATATTTTGAAATGGCCCTCCAATGCTGATGGGGAGAATTCTCATTCTGTAAAGCATTCCCTTCCTTTTCTAGGTCTTTCTCTGATCCTGAAGAGATTAGCTGTGAGTCTAGCACCTTTTAAAGGTCTGAATAGGAAACATTTGCCATCTATTGCCTCTAAAGGCAGCCACCTATGAGACTTCATTTACATAGTAAGAACCTTGGTCTGTAGGATCTCTTTTTTTTTTTTTTTTTTTTTTTTTTTTGAGATGGAGTCTCACTCTGTTGCCCAGGCTAAAATGCAGTGGCTTGCCCAGGCTGGAATGCAGTGGCTCGATCTCGGCTCACTGCAACCTCCACCTCCTAGGTTCAAGCAATTCTCCTGTCTCAGCCTCCCAAATAGCTGGGACTACAGGCACATGTCACCACACCCGGCTAATTTTTTTGTATTTCTAGTAGAGATGGGGTTTCACCATACTGGTCAGTCTGGTCTCAAACTCCTGACCTCTCAGGTGAT
>NW_016816112.1:0-1197 GCF_001698545.2 Rhinopithecus bieti
GTCCCCTGGCCCGACTTCACTTCCAGGAGATGACCAAGAAGCCCAGTACCCACCCTGTTCTGGCCGCCATGTGGTGGCCTCAAGTCATGCTTGCCCTTTTTGCACCCTGGTCCAGGAGGGCGTCCAGCCAGGCTCCAGGGGATGTTCCTGACCCCCGTCCCCAGGGCAAAGGCAGCATGGTGGGGTCATCAGGTGGGAGGGTGAAAGGCTTTCAGGTTTTGGGTCCTCTGTAGCTGCCCAGCTTTTCCTGCTGATGGCTCCACATCTTGGGGGAAGGCTCTGATTTCTTGATGGGCTGGGGGCTTCTCAGGATTCCACAGCCCAAATGGTGGGACAGTCCAGGGCCTCCAAGACCATCAGGAGCATGTGGTACCCACATCACAACCCAAGACCAGGTGGAATCCGGTGAGTTTATGGCATCTGGTGAGCAAGCTTGGGCTCTTCCCCAGAGACTCTGCCTCCCGTGGGGCTGGAGGAACGGGGACTGGAGTCCCTGGTGGGGCTGGTGACTGGCTGAGTCCAGCCAGGGCCTGACCTGGGACGTCGGGTTCTCCATGGGCGGGGAGTTGGTTTCCTTTCCTGCCCTGGAGGAGACAGAGGCACAGGGATGGGGGCCCAGCTCCCGCAGAGCAGGGCAAAGGGTAGTGTGTCCACCAGGAGTGTGGGAAGAGGACCATGTTGTGGGGAGCCCTGGACACCACCCAGTGTTCTGCACTAGGGGAAGGGTCTTCAGAGGTCCTAGAAGAGGGAGGTTTTTAGGGCAGCCCAGGGGGCCCTGAGCACCTCTGTTCCTCCCGTCAGGACAAGGAAGGTCTTTGCGCGCAGGGTTCCTCGTTAGGCTGGCTTCTCCAGATGTTGAATGACGAGGTAAGAAGGCATAGGGAGACCCTGGTTCAGGGACCGTCCTTGCCCTGCAGTGCCCTGCTTCCCCAGCCCGGGGGTCTGGCTCACCCACAGCCCACAGGAGGCTCCGCCCACAAGGGGGTCCCCACAGGACACCCAAACAAAACCCTCTGCCCAAGAGGGGTCATCCCAGGGCAATGACTGGGGCTCAGGACCAGCCTTATAGGCAGACTGGGCCGAGACCTGACTTGGGAGGGATCAGGGAAGCCTCAAGCCCTGGGCAAGCCCCTCTCTCCAGGAGCCACATCCCCCTCCAATGAGTGTCCCCCGTGAGGAGCTGCAAGACCTTGTCTG
>NW_016816113.1:0-1196 GCF_001698545.2 Rhinopithecus bieti
GGGTGGCAGGGGCAGGTTCTCTGTGCTCTGGTGTGACTGCCACTGTATGTGTGAGGGTGTGATAACATGTCCTGAGACCCATGACAGGGCCTGTGAGTCAACACCCGTATGGGGAAGGAAGCACAGGTGCGTGTTCACCAGTTATGTTCGTGAGACGTAGAATGAGTGTGCGGGTAGAGATTTACATGTCACAAATGTGTGTGTGTGAGAAAGTGTGTGTGTGAGTGTGTGTGTGTGTGTGTGAGAGAGAGAGACAGAGAGAGACGCAGGGCCTGTGTAGACAGGTGTGGCCATGGGGGCTGCATTTATACAAGGGACATCCCCCAGGTGAGTGTGAGGGGGTGTTTCCCAAGACAGGAGAGGTGCACATCTGCAACTGGTGGAGGGGTCAGGGCTGCAGGCCTCTCAGCAACCCCTCCCCTACGAAAAGAGGAGCAGGGAGCAAGGGGCTCTGGGCGGCTTCTCTCTCTTGCTCTTTCTCCCTGACCTCTTTAGCAGCTGGAAGCTGAGCTGGGGGTGGAAGGAATGGAGACTTGGCTGGCCTGGGGGTTTGGGGAGGGAAGAGGGAGAAAACACCTTCCAGATTCTCATCAAATCCCTGTTTGTGGTTTGTAGCCTCCAGTCTCTCCTCCCTCCCTTTCCCTCCCTCTCTCTCTCTGTCTGTCTGGGTTTCCCCCTTTCTTTATCTCTTCCTGTCTCTCAGCCTCCCCATCTCTCTCCTTCTCAATCTCAGTCACCCTGTCTCCCTTCTTGTCTCTAAGTCTCTGTCTTCCATTTTTCTGCCTCCTCCTCTCTCTGCCAGCACCTCTGTCTGTCCGTCTCTCCCTGTCCCAGTCCATCTGTCCGTCTCTCTCCGTCTGTCTGTGTGTGGGTGTCTCTGTCCATCTGTTCCACCACCCATCTGTCTGGCTGTCTGTGTTAGTCCTTCCAAGGGTGCCCACTCGCTCCCCAAGGCACCCTCCCCCAGGTCAGCAAGGCCTCTCCTGGCTCAGGGGGTGGGGAGGGGGTGCAGAGCTGCAGCTTCTGGAAGCTTCAGTAGCAGCTGGGCTGAATTGGGAGTTCGGGGCCAGCCAGCTGCAGAAACGGCCCCTCCCTTGGGCTCCCAGGCCAAGGACCCCAGAGCAGAAGAGGAGAGAAAACAGGGCCTCATTGCATTTGGGTTTGTATGTGTGGTGGAGGGGGGCTGGAGGGGGGCT
>NW_016816114.1:0-1500 GCF_001698545.2 Rhinopithecus bieti
CCCGGAGGTGGGGTCTACAGAAGCAGGCAGGTCTCATTGAGCTGCGGTGGTCTCCACCCAGTTTGAGTTTCCTGGCCACTTTGTTTACCTAGTCAGGCCTCAGCAATCGTGGATGCCCCTCCCCCAGCCTCACTGCTGCCTTGCAGTTTGATCTCGCACTGCTGTGCTAGCAGTGAGCAAGGCTCCGTGGGTGCAGGACCCACTGCGCCAGGTGTGGGATATAATCTCCTGGTGTGCCATTTGCTAAAACCATTGGAAAAGCGCAGTATTGGAGTGGGAGTGTCCCAATTTTTCCAGGTACCGTCTGTCATGGTTTCTTTGGCTAGGAAAGGGAATTCCCTGACCTCTTGCGCTTCCCAGGTGAGGTGATGCCCTGCCTTGCTTCGGCTCACACTGCGTGGGCTGCACCCACTGTCCAACCAGTCCCAATGAGATGAACCCAGTACCTCAGTTGGAAATGCAGAAATCATCTTTCTTCTCCATTGCTCATGCTGGGAGCTGTAGACTGGAGCTATTCCTATTCGGCCATCTTTGAACAATATCCATGTATGCCTTTCTTCTAGCAACCCTGTACTCATATAAAAGCTGCACTTTCAGTATGAGATAAAGTATTTTGTACAGAGAACAAGGTTTTTCATGTCTGCTGGCATAGCTGCAGCTTTAGCTTCTGTTTTTTTACAGTGGTCCTAACGTAGGATTCATTTATCTTGAAATGGTGGACAACCCCAGCTGCAGACCTCAGTCTATACGTATCAAGTAGTTCAACTTTTTCTTGTAATGTCATGACTTTTCTCACCTTCTTGAACACTTCCAGCATCACTAGTGGCATTTTGTATGGGCCTCAGGTTGTTACTCAAGGTTTACAGTATTTCACTAAACATAAGGAAAAATACGTGAGAATGTCAAAGATCTTTTTACTACTATATGCAATTTACTAGAGGGACAAACTGTTCACATGGAGATGAATAGCATCACACAACATTTTAAGCAGATACTCACCGTACTTGGTCTCACTGCAACAGCAACAAAGTATCTATGAAATTATTACAACAGTACAGTATGTACTCCAGTTAATTTTATGCAGTTGTGGTTTAATACCACATCTTTATTTACATTTCTCTTGATTGCAAATAGCACAAGTATGGCATATAAATGTGTGTGTAAGTTTTCATAAATTTTAACTTTTTCTAATTTCTATATATTTTATGGTAGTAAATGATAAAAGAGCACCTATTTATAGTTTATATATTCATAACATTTACTTTTTTATATTTCTAGACTATGCAATTCATCTGTGATTATTTTCAAATTGTTGCAAATCTCCAAAAAGTTTTTCGATTTATTTTTTTTTTAAATCCACATGTGGCTGGGCATGGTGGCTCATGCCTGTAATCCCAGCACTTTGGGAGGCTAAGGAGGGTGGATCCCTTGAGTCCAGGAGTTTGAAACCAGCCTAGGCAACATGGCAAAACCCTGTCTCTACAGAAAATACCAAAAAAA
>NW_016816114.1:3419-32783 GCF_001698545.2 Rhinopithecus bieti
AAAGTAACCTTCTTCTTTTGTGATTTATACACCATTGTTTGTATTTGCTGAGGAAAGATCATTTTAATTGAAATCTATATTTATATATATATATATATTTGATGAAATACTACTCACTCATAAAAAGGAATGACTTAATGGCATTCACAGCAACCTGGATGAAATTGGAGACTATTATTCTAAGTGAAGAAACTCAGGAATGGAAAACCAAACATTGTATGTTCTCACTCATAAGTGGGAGCTAAGCTATTAGGATGCAAAGGCATAAGAATGACACAATGGACTTTGGGGACTCGGGGAAAGGGTAGGAAGGGCATGAGGGATAAAATATTTCTCACTTCTGAAGGACAGTTTTGCTTGATATAAAATTTGTTGGTTGTCACATTTCTAGAATTGATACATAATATTTGTACATATTAATGGGTACATGTTATCTTGTTACATGCATAGAATGTGTAATAATAAAGTCTGGGTATACAGGGTATCCATCACCTCGAGTATTGTTTCTTGGGTTGAGAATATCTCGAGGCCTCTCTTCTAGCTATTTTGACATATATAACACATTGTTAACTATAGTCACCCTACTCTGCTATAAAACATTACAACTTATTCCTTCTATCCAACTGTAAGTTTGTATCCATTAACCAACATCTCTTCATCCCCCCTCTACCACCATACCTTTCCCAGTCTCTGGTATGTATCATTCTACTCTCTGCTTTTATGAGATCAACTTTCTTAGCTTCAATATATGAGTGAAAACATGCAATATTTGTCTTTCTGTGCCTGGCTTATTTCATGTAACATAATGACCTTCAGTTCTATCCATGTTGCTGAAAATGGCATGGTTTCATTCTTTATTTTATGGCCAAATGGTGTCCCATTGTGTATATATCACATTTAATTAATTAATTAATTAATTCATACATTGATGGCCACTTGGGTTGATTCTCTATCTTTGCTATTGTGAAGAGTACTGCAATAAATATGAGAGGGCAGGTATCTATTTGATACACTGATTTCTTTTCCTTTGACTAAATTCCCAGTAAGGGAATTGCTGGGTCATATGGTAGCTCTATTTTTAGTTTTCAGAGAAATCTCCATATTGTTTTGCATAGTGGCTATGCTAATTTACATTCCCACCAACAGTGTACAAGAGTTGCCTTTTCTCAGTATCCTTGCCAGCATCTGTTTTTTTTTTTTAAATTTTTTTGTTATAGCTATTCTAACTATATCTCTTTGTGGTTTCAATGTGTATTTCCCTGATGAGTAGTGATTGGCCACTTGTATGTTGTCTTTTGAGAAATGTCTATTCATGTAATTTCCCCACTTTTTAATGATTATTATTATATTATTGAGTTGTTTGAGTTGCTTGTATATTCTAGATAATAGCCCCTTGAGGGATGAATAGGTGGCTAATATTTTCTCACATTCAACAGGTTGTCTCTTCATTACATTGATTGCTGTGCAGAAGCTTTTTAGTTTATGATAGTCTCATTGTCTATTTCTGCTTTTATTGTCTGTGCTTTTGAGGTCTTAGCCGTAAAATCTTTGTCTAGATCAATATCCTGAAGTGTTTTCCCTGTTTTCTTCTAGTAGTTTTATATTTTCAGATGTTACATTTAAGCCTTTCATCTAGCTTGAGTTGACATTTATACACAGTGATAAATAGGGGTCCAGTTTCATTTTTCTGCATATAGATATTCAATTTTCCCAGCATTACTTATAGAAAAGCATGTCCTTTCCCCGGTGTCTGTTCTTGGTGTCTTTGTCAAAAATCAGTTGGCTGTGAGTATGTGACTTTTTCTGTGTTCTCTATTCTGTTCCATTGATCTGTGTGTCTGTTTTTATACCCATACTGTACTGTTTTGGTTACTATAGCCTTGTAATAGATTTTGAACCAGGTAGTGTGATGTCTCCAGCTTTGTTCTTTTTGTTCAGGAGGACTTGGACTTTTCTGGCTCTTTTTGGTTTCATTTGAATTCTAGGATTGTTTTTTCTATTTCTGTGAAAAATGACATTGGTATTTTGATAGATTGTGTTGAATCTGTAGATTGCTTTGGGTAGTATGATCATTTTAACTATGTTAACTCTTCTGATTCATGAGCGTGGGATGTCTTTCTATTTGTGTCCTCTTCAATTTCTTTCAACAGAGTCTTGTAGCTTTCCTTGTAAAGGTCTTTTGTTTCCTTGGTTAAATTTATTGCTAGGTATTAGCATATTTTGGAGCCATTGTAAATAGGATTACCTTTTGATTTATTTCTCAGTTTATTATTGGTGTTTAGAAATGTTGTTTTTTGTAAGTTGATTTTATATCCTATTTTGTGAAATTTATTTATTGAATATAAGTTAAGTTTTTTCTAGATATAATGTTATCTGCAGAGGAACATATTATATGTTCCTCTTTCCAAATATTGATTTTTTTTTTTTTTTTTTTGAGACAGGGTCTTACACTGTCACCCAGGCTGGAGTGCAGTGGTGCAATCTTGGCTCACTACAACCTCTGCCTCCCAGGTTCAAGCAATTCTCCTGCCTCAGCCCCACAAGTAGCTGGGATTACAGGTGCCAGCCACCACACCTGGCTAATTTTTGTATTTTTTTAGTAGAGAAGGGGTTTCACCATGTTGACCAGGTTGGTCTCAAACTCCTAACCTCAGTTTTTCTTCCCGCCTTGGCCTCCCAAAGTGCTGGGATTATAGGCATGAGCCACTGTGCCTGGCCTATGTCTTTTATTTTTCTTACCTCATTGCTCTGGCTAGGACTTCCAGTACTATGTTTAATAAGGGTGGTGAAAGTGAACATTCTTGTCTTGTTTCAGTTTTCAGAGAAAAGATTTTCAGCTTTTTCCCATTCAGTGTGATGTGAGATGTGGACTTGTTGTATATGGTCTTTATTATGTTGAGGTGTGTTCCTTCTATGCCTACTATGTTGAAGTTTTTATCATTAAGGTATGTTCAATTTTATCAAATGCCTTTTCTCCATTTACTGAGATGATCATATGGTTTTTGTCCTCCCTTCTGTTGATGTGATATATTATGTTTAACTTGTGTATGTTGAACCATCCTTGCATCCTTGGGATAAATTCCACTAGATCATGGTGTATTATGTTTTTGATGTAGGATTTAGTTTGGTAGTGTTTTGAGGACTTTTGTCTGTTAATCAGGGATATTGGCATGTGGTTTTCTCTTTTGTTAATTAGGGAAAAATTTGAATTAGGGAAAATTTCCTCCTTTTCAATTTTTTGCAATAGTTTGAGGAAAATTGGTATTAAATATTCTTCATAAGTTTGGCAGAATTCAACAGTGCAGTCATGCAGTCCTGCATATTTTTTTGTTGACAGACTTTTTAATACTGGTTCAATCTCATTTCTCATTGTTGGTCTGTCCAGGTTTTCTATTTCTTCCTGACTCAACCTGGGTAGGTTTTATGTGTCCAGGAATTTATCAATTTTCTATTAGTTATTTATAATTTCTGATCTTTTATATTTCTGTGGTATGTCTTCTATTGTAATGTCTCCTTTTTTGTTTCTTTTTTTAATTTTAGATTTGGGGGTATATGTGAAGGTTTGTTATATAGGTGAACATGTGTCATGGGGCTTTGTCATACATATATTTCATTACCTAAGAATTAAGCCCATACCCAATAGTCACCTTTTCTGGTCTTCCTCCTCCCAACCTCCCCACTCAAGTAGACCCCAGTGTCTGTTGTTTCCCTCTTTGTGTTAGTGAGTTTTTATTATTTAGCTCCCACTTATAAGTGAGAACATGTAGCATTTGGTTTTCTGTTCCTGTGTCAGTTTACTAAGGATAATGGCTTCCAGCTCCATCCATGTTCCCACAAAAGATATGATCTCATTCTTTTTTATGGCTGTGTAGTGTTCCATAGTGTATATGTACCTCATTTTCTTTATCCAGTCTTCATTTATGGGCATTTAGGTTGATTCCATGTATTTGCTATTGTGAATAGTGCTGCAATGAACACTTGCATGCATGTGTCTTTATAGTAAAATGACTTAATATTCCACTGGGTATATACCCAGTAATGGGATTGCTGAGTTTAATGGTAGTTTTGCTTTTAGCTCTTTGAGGAATCAGCATACTGCTTTCCACAATGGTTGAATTAATTTACACTCCCAGCAACAGTGTATAAGTGTTCCCTTTTCTCCAAAACCTCACCAGTATCTGTTATTTTTTGAGTTTTAATAATAGCCATCTGACTGGTGTGAAGTGGTATCTCATTATGGTTTTATTTGCATTTGTCTAGTCAGTTATATTAAGCTTTTTTTCTTAAGTTTTTTATTATACTTTAAGCCTTTTTAAATATGTTTGTTGGCTGCATGTATGTCTTCTTTTGAGAAGTGTCTGTTCATGTCCTTTGCCCACTTTTTAATGGGTTTTTTATTATATAAATTTAAGTCCCTCATAGATGCTGGATATTAGACCTTTGTCAAATGCATAGTTTGCAAAAATTTTCTCCCGTTTTAGATTGGCTGTTTACTCTGTTGATAGTTTCTTTTGCTGTGCAGTATCTCTTAAGTTTAATAAGACCCACTTGTCAAATTTTGCTTTTGTTGTGATTGCTTTTGGTGTCTTTGTCATGAAATCTGCCTATTCCTATGTCCCAGGATGGTATTGCCTAGGTTGTCTTTGGGGTTTTTATATTTTTGGGTTTTACATTTAAGTCTTTAATCCATCTTGAGCTAATTTTTGTGTATGGTGTAAGCAAGGGGTCCAGCTTCAATCTTCTGCATATGGCTGGCTAGCCAGTTATCCCAGCACCATTTATTGACTAGGGAGTCTTTTCCCCATTGCTTGTTTTTTGTCAGCTTTGTTGAAGATCAGATGGTGGTAGATGTGTGGTCTTATTTCTGGGCTCTCTATTCCACTTCCTCAGTCTATGTATCTGTTTTTGTACCAGTACCATGCTGTTTTGGTTACTGTAGCCTTGTAGTGTAATTTGAAGTCAGGTAACGTGATGCCTCCAGCTTTGTTCTTTTTGCTTAGGGAGGCCTTTGGCTATTCAGGCTCATTTTTTGGTTCCATATGAATTTTAAAATAGTTTTTTCCAGTTCTGTGAAATGTTATTGGTAGTGTGATAGGAATAGCATTGAATCTGTAAATTGCTTTGGGCAGTGTAGCCATTGTAATGGTATTGATTTTTCCTATTCATGAACATAGGATGTTTTCCCATTTGTTTGTGTCTTCACTGATTTCTTTGAGCAGTGTTTTGTAATTCTCATTGTAAAGCTCTTTCATCTTCCTGGTTAGCTGTATTCCTAAGTATGTTATTTTTGTGGCAGTTGTGAATGAGATTGTGTTTCTGATTTGCCTCTCAGTTTGGCTATTGTTGGTGCATAGAAATGCTAATGATTTTTGTACATGGATTTTTGTATCCTGCAACTTTGAAGTTATTTATTAGCTTAAGGAGCTTTTGGGCTGATGCTATGGGGTTTTCTAGATATAGAATCATGTTATCTGCAAACAGATAGTTGGACTTTCTCTCTTCCTATTTCAATGCCCTTTCTTTCTCTTGCCTAATTGTTCTGTCTAGGACTTCCAATATTATGTTAAATAGAGCATTCTTGTCTTGTGCCAGTTTTCAAGGGGAATGCTTCCAGCTTTTGCCCATTCAATATAATGTTGGCTGTAAGTTTGTCATAGATGGCTCTTATTATTTTGAGGTATGTTCCTTCAATACCTAGTTTGACAGGTTTTAACATGAAGGAATGTTGAATTTTATCAGAAGCCTTTTCTGTGTCTGTTGAGATAATCATGTGGTTTTTGTCTTTAGTTCTGTTTATGTGATAAATCACATTTATTGATTTGTCTATGTTGAACCAACCTTGCATCCCAGGGATGAAGCCTGCTTTGTCATGGTGGATTAGCTTTTTGATATGCTGCTGTATTCGGTTTGCAAGTATTTTGTTGAGGATTTTTGCATCAATGTTCATCAAGGATATTGGCCTGAAGTTTTGTTTTTTTGTTGTCTCTGCCAGGTATCAAGATGATGCTGGCCTCATAGAATGAGTTGGGGAGGAGTCATTCGTTGTCAGTATTTTTGGAATAATTTCTGTAGGAATGGTACTAGCTTTGGTTTTTTGTTTTTTGTTTTTTTTGTACATCTGGTAAAATTTGGCTGTGAATCCATCCAGTTGCATGCTTCTTTGAAAGCCCAGAACTGGTTGGTAGAGTTTTTATTACTGGTTGATTGATAGGCTATTTATTACTGATTCAATTTTGGAGCCTGTTATTAGTCTGTTCAGGGAATCAATTTCTCCCTACCTCAGAAATGGGAGAGTGTAGGGTGTATGTTTCCAGAAATTTATCCATCTCGTCTAGGTTTTGTAGTTTGTGTGCATAGAGGTGTATGTAGTAATTTCTGATGGTGTGGTTTTTTTTTTTTTTTTTTTTTTTCTTTTGTGAAGATAGATAGAGTCTCGTTATTTTGCCCAGGCTGGAGTGCAGTGGCGTAATCTCGGCTCACTGCAATCTCTGCCTCCCAGGTTCATGCAATTCTCCTGTCTCAGCCTCCTGAGTAGCTGGGATTACAGATGTGCACCACCATGCCTGGCTAATTTTTGTATTTTTTAGTAGAGATGGCGTTTCACTATGTTGGCCAGGCTGGCCTCAAACTCCTGACTTCAAATGATCCACCTGCCTCAGCCTCCCAAAGTGCTGGGATTATAGGCATAAGCCACTGTGCCTGGCTTGTTTCTGATTGTTGTTTTTATTTCTGTGGGGTCAATAGTAACATTCCCTTTGTCATTTCTAATTGTGTTTATTTGGATCATCTCTTTTCTTCCTTATTCTTCTAGCTAGTGACCTATCAATTTTTTCAAAAAAAACCAACTTCTGGATTAATTGATCTTTTGAGTGGTTTTTCATGTCTCAATTTGTAGTTCAGCTCTGATTTTTATTATCTTCTGTTAGCTTTGGAGCTGATTTATTCTTCTCTAATTCTTTCAGTTGTGAAGTTAGGTTAATTTGAGATCTTTCTAACTTTTTGATGAGGGCATTTAGTGCTGTGAATTCCTCTCTTAACACTGCCTTAGCTGTGTCCCAGATATTCTGGTATGTTTTATCTTTGTTCTTATTATTTTCAAAGAACTTCTTGATTTCTGCTTTAATTTCATTATTTATCCAAAAGTCATTCAGGAGCATGCTTTTTAATTCCCATGTAATTGCATGGTTTTGAGTGATTTTCATTGTCTTCTGTTTTTATTGTGCTGTGGTTTGACAGTGTGTTTCATATGATTTTGGCTCTTTTACCCTTGTTGAGGATTGTTTTATATCCAACTATGTATTTGATTTTAGGGTATGTGCCATCTGATAATGAGAATAATGTATATTCTGTTGTTTTGGGGTGGAGAGTTCTGTAAAGGTCTAACAGATTCATTTGGTCCAGTGTTGAGGTTAGATCCTGAATCTTGTTAATTTTCTGCCTCAATGATCTGTCTAATACTGTCAATGGAGTGTTGAAGTATCCTACTATTATTGTGTAGGAGTCTGCCTCTTTGTAGGTATCTAAGAACTTGCTTTATGAATCTGGATGCTCCTGTGTTGGCTGCATATATATTTAGGATTGTTAGGTCTTATTAAATTGAACCTTTTACCATTATGTATTTTTACATAACTTCTTTGAGTTTTTTTATTTTTATTGATTTGAAATCTGTTTTGTCTGTAGTTAGGATTGCAAGCTTTGCTTTTTTGTTTTCCATTTGCTTGGTAGATTTTCCTCCATTCATTTATTTTAAGCCTATGAGTATCATTACATGTGAGATGTCTCTTAAAGGCAGTATACCATAGGCTCTTGCTTTTTTATCCAGCTTTGCCACTGTGTGCCTTTTAAGAGGGCATTTAGCCCATTTACATCCAAGATTTAGTATTGATATGTATGGATTTGATTCTGTCATTGTGCTGTTAGTTGCTTAAGATGTTGGCTTTTGTGTGTTTGCTTTACAGCTTTTGTATTAGCTGATAGAAGTCTTTCCTTTCTATAGATAGTGCTGCTTTCAAGATCTCTCATATGGCAGGTCTGGTGGTAATGAATTCCCCCAACATTTGGTTATCTGAAAAGGATTTTATTTCTCCTTCACTTAGGAAGCTTAATTTGGCTGGATATAAAATTCTTGGTTGAAGATTTTATTCTTTAAGAATGTTGAATATAAGCCCCTGCCCCCAATCTCTCCTGGCATGTAGGGTTTTAGCTGAGAAGTCTGCTGTTAGCCTGACAGGGTTCCCTTTGTAGGTGGAGAGTTCTGTAAAGGTCTAACAGATTCATTTGCTCCAGTGTTGAGGTTAGATCTCGAATATCTTAATTTTCTGCCTCAATGATCTATCTAATACTATCAATGGAGTGTTGAAGTATCTTACTATTTGGTGACCTGCCCTTTCTCTCTAGCTGCATTTAACATTCTTTCATTGCAACCTTGGAAAATCAGTTTATGTGTCTTGGGGATGATTATCATGTATAGAATCTTTCAGAAGTATTTTCTGAATTTGACTGTTGGCCTCTCTAACAAGGTTGGAGATATTTTCATGGATGATATCCTGAAATATGTTTTCAAATTATTTGCTTTCTCTCCTTCCCTTTCACAGAGGCCAGTGATTATCATAGATTTGGCCTCTTTACATAATCCCCTACTTCTCAGAGGCTTTGTTCATTTTATAATTAAAAAAAAATTTGTCTGAAAAGTTTAGAGACTCAGTCTTCAAGTTCTGAGATTATTTCCTCACCTTCATTTATTCTACTATTAATACTTGTGATCACATTGTGAAATTCTTGTATTATGTTATTCAGCACTGTCAGACCCATTAGTTTCTTTTTTTGTACTGGCTATTTCATCCTTCAGCTCCTGTATCACTTTATTGTGATTCTTATTTTCCTTGGACTGGGTTTTTCTGTCCTCATGAATTTTCATGATTTTTGTTCCTATCCATATTCTGAACTCTATTTCTGTCATTCAAACCAGTTTGGCCTGGTTAAAAACTCTTGTTGGAGAACTACTGTAGTCATTTGGAGGACATGTAACCGGGGTTCTTCTGTTGGTTCTTTCTCAACTCCTTGTATGGGTGTTCTTTTAACTGCAGTGTGAACTGACTACAGTAAATAGGCTTCTTTTCTGGGTGTTTTCACCAGGCCAAGGCTTTGTGCATCGTCTTTATTTGAAACTGACTTGTTGTCTCTGATTTCAGAGAGGGTATGTTAGTGAGGTATCTTTGGTGTTGAAGCTTTGAGATGCGATCCAGCAGTTGGCACTTAGGCTTATTGGTCAGTTGGCAGACTCTTGCTTGGTTGTATTTCCTCACAGTTGCAACTGTGTTCTCTCTCAATGTTCTGAAAGTATGGGTTCCTTTCCCCCTTGAGTGCTGACTGTAGATGACAACTTGGCACTCCTGGGCTACCCACTGCAGCTCTGGGGTGATCTCAGTGTTTGTTTCTATTCCCCAACTTGGAGGCAGCAGAGGAAGGGATTTTAGTAGTGGTTGTGGTCAAGGGTCATTTGCTTGTCTCCTGAGTGCTCTACCCCAGAGAAATGAAGGTAAGTAATGGCTCATTGCAATCAGCCCAGGATGGAGGGTTTGTGCTGCAAGCCTAAGCCATGGGTTTCCTGTCTGGTGACAAGCAGTTGGGGGTAGAGGGGGTGTGGTGGGATCAATGGGAGATGGAGTGGCCTCCTCTTCTTGGGTTGACTGCAGCTTGTTGGAGGTGTGGATAAGGCATTTAGGGTCTTTGCTCCTTCATTAGTCTGAGGGTGGCAAGGGCAGTTCCACTGCAGAGGCAGTGACAGAGAGGCTTTCAATTGCCTCTGGAGAAGTCTAGCCACTTTTCTATAGGTCTGCTGCGGTATGCTTGGGTCCCACTGCAGTCCCTAGTCACTTCGGATTTTCTAGTCCCGAGAGGTATCACCAGTGAAGGCTGAAAAACAGCAAAGATGGCAGCCTGTTTCTCCCACTGGGAGCTTTGTTTCAGGTAGGTACGGGCCTGTTGCTGGCCGAAAGGCACCTGTAGGAAGTACCTGGAGACCCAGCTTGGGAAGTCCTGCCCAATGAGGGGGAATGGGGATGATCAGGAACCCACTTAGAAAAGCAATCTGGCAACATTTTGGTCGAGCAGCTGTGTTGTGCTGGGGGTCTGCTTTAGTGCCCTTCCTGGTCACCTCAGACACTCTGAAGTCCAGAGGCTGGAATGGTTAAGTCGCGCAAACAGCAAAGATAGTGGTTCCACCCCTCCCTCTGGGAGCTCTATCCCAGAGAGACTAAAAATCTTTGTTCACTGGAGAACACCAAGAGGGGTGGCTGGAGGACCCAGTTGGGAGGGTCTGCCCATTGAGGAGGAGTGGGATCAGGGATCCACTTAAAAAAGCAGTCTGGCCATGTTTTGGTAGAGCTGTGCAGTGCTGAGGGATCCCTTCCACCCCCAGTCGGCTTGGGTTCTCTAAAGTCTGAAGGCTGGAACAGCTATACCACCCAAACAGCAAAGATGGTGAACTGTCCCCCACTCTGAGAGCACCATCTCCAGGAAAATTCAAGTCTCTGTCAGCTGGAGACCACTGGTGGCATTGGTTGGAGGGCCCAACTTGGGAGGTCCTGCCCAGTGAGGAGGTCTGGCATCAGGTACCTGCTTAAAGCAGCAGTCTGGCCATGTTTTGGTAGAGCAGCTGTGCTGGGCTGGGGGATCCCTTTCATCCCTGGTCAGCTTGGACACTCCAAGGCCTGAAGGTTGGAATGGCTAAGGTACCCAAACCACAAAGATGGCAGCCTGTGCCTCCCACCAGGAGCTGCTTCTTAGGGAGGTGCAATGCCACTACTGGTGGCTGGCTGGAATTCCAAGCCAGTAGGTCTTATCTTGTGAGGTGCTGTGGAAGTGGGCCTGCAGGCTACTCCTGCTTAGTCCCCTGGATTCTGCCCCTTTCCTAGGATTATGTATGGGGGTCTAACCTCCCACTTTGCTGGAGCTGCAGCTACTTTTGCCGCAAAGCCCGAGTATCTAAAGCTTCAGAGTTTCTGTGCATGCCTGAGTGGCTGCTATGCTGAGGCTCCACATAGCTCTGTCTGTCAGACTGAAGGCCCTGGGGGAGTGGGTTCACAAGGACATCTCCTGACCTGAGGGTTGCGAAGATTCCTGGGAGAAGTGTGGTTTCCCGGGGTCTCTCATTCACTCACTGCTTTCCTGGGTGGGGGAGATTCCCCTAGCTAGCTCCATGTTGCCCCCTGTTGGACTGTTGTCCTGTCTTCCTTTTTTTTTTTTTTTTTTTTGAGATGGAGTCTTGCTCGGTCGCCCAGGCTGGAGTGTAGTGGTGGGGCAATCTTGGCTCCGCTCACCACAAGCTCCGCCTCAGCCTTCTGAGTTGCTGGGACTACAGGCGCCTGCCACCACGCCTGGCTAATTTTTTGTATTTTTAGTAGAGATGGGGTTTCACCGTGTTAGCCAGGAGGGTCGCAATCTCTTGACCTTGTGATCTGCCTGCCTCAGCCTCCCAAAGTGCTGGGATTACAGGCGTAAGCCATGGCACCCGACCCTGTCTTGCTTTTCTTTATTCTCCATGGGTCAAGTTGTTACCTTGATTAGTCCCAGTGCGAGTACTTGGATGTTTCAGTTGAAGGTGTTGTATTTACTTGCCCCTTCCATTCCTCTCTGAGAGAGCCACACACATTAGCTGCTTCTCATTGGCCATCTTGGCCACTCCCCACTCTTTTCAAAAAAGTTTCTGACTTTGAGTCTTTTTTTTTTTTTCTTGGTTAGTCTAGCTAATGGTTTATCAGTTTTTGTCTTCTTAAAAAAACTATCTTTTCATTGATCCTTTGTATTTTTAGTTTATATTTTGTTTAGTTCTGCTTTGATTTTTTCTTTATGATTTCTTTCATTGTACTACATTTGGGTTTGGTTCTTGCTTTTCCAGTTCCTTGAGGTACATTGTTAGATTGTTTTAATTCCTTCTACTTTTCCAATGTAAGCATTTATTGCTATAAATTTCCTTCTTAGCACTGCTTTTGCTGTGCCCCATAGGTTTGGGTATGTTGTATATCAATGCATTTCTTTTAAGCAGATTTGATTAAAAGATTTTGATTTCCTCCTTAATTTCTTATTGGACCTAGGTGGTTATTCAGGAGCATATTGTTTACTTTCTATGTAATTGTATAGTTTTCCAGAGTTTCTCTTGTTACCAACTTCTAGTTTTATTCCATTGTGATCTGAGAAGATAATTAATAGATTTTGATTTACAAAAATTGTTGAGACTTGTTTTGTATCCTAACAAGTGGTCTATCCTGGAGAACATTCTATGGGCTAAAAAGAAGAATATGCATTCTGTAGTTCTTGGTTGAAATGTTCTTAAATGGCTCTCAAGTCCATTTGGTCTGAAGTATAGTTTAAATCCAGTATTTCTTTAATTCTCTTTCTAAATAATCTATCTAAAGCTGAGAGTGGGATGTTGAAGTCCCCAGCTATTATTGTGTTGGTGTCTATTTCTTCCTTAAGATCTAATACTCTATCTTGAGTACTCTCATGTTGGGTGCATATATGTTTAGAACTATTTGATCCTGGTCCTTACTTGATCCCTGTATCATTAGATAATGACCCTCTTTGTCTCTTCACTGTTTTTGACTTAATGTGTTTTATCTAAGTGTAGCTACTCCTGATTGTTTTGTCTTTTTCCATCTCTTTACTTTCAGTCTGTGTCTTTTGCAAGTGAGATAAGTTTCTTGTAGGCGGCATACAAGTGGGTCATTTAAATAATCCATTCAGCCAGTCTGTTTTTTTAAGAGAAAAGTTTAATCTTTTTTTTTTTAATTCAAGGCTATTATGTGAGAGTTTATTCCTGTCACTTTATTAATTGATTTCTGATTGTTTTATATATTCTTCCTTTCTTTCTCTTTTTATCATTGTGGTTTGATTTTTTTTTTTTTTTTTTTTTTTTTTTTTGTAGTGGTAACGTTTGAGTTTTTTATTTTCCTTATTTGTATGTTTGCTCTACCAGTAGGCTTTATACTTCCATGTGTCTTCAGAATTGTAGAAAGCATTGACCTTTCACTTCCAGGTGTAGGACTGACTTAAGCAATTCTTATAGAACTGATCTAGTGGTGATAAATTTCTTCAACTTCAGCTTGTCTGGGAAGACTTTTCTCCTTCATTTTTTAAAGACAAATTTACTGGGTATAGTATGCTTGACTGGCAGGTTTTTTTCTTTCAGCACTTTGAATGTATCATTCCATTCTCTTGGACTGTGAGGATTCTGCTGAGAAATCCACTGTTAGTCTGATGAGAGTTCCCTAATAAATAACCAGATCATTTTCTTTTGCTGGTTTTATAATTCTCTTATTTGACTTTTGACAGTTTGACTATAATGTACTGTGGAGAAGACCCTTTTAAATTGTATCTGATTGGAGATTTCTGAGATTCCTATATCTGGATGTCTAAATCTCTTGATAGACTTGAAGTTTTTCAGCTATTATTTTGTAAAATAGGTTTTTTATCCCTTTGGTTTTCTCATTGGCTTCTGGTACACTTGATATTGGAATATTTGGTTGCTTTATATTGTCCCATATATCACATAAGCTTTGCTAATTTTTTCTTTATTTTTATCTGACTTGGATATTTCTTTTCTTTTCTTTTCTTTTTTTTTTTTTTTTTTTTTTTTTTTTTTTTTTTTTTTTTTTGAGACTGAGTCTTGCTCTGCCGCCCAGGCTGGAGTGCAGTGGCTGGATCTCAGCTCACTGCAAGCTCCGCCTCCCAGGTTCACGCCATTCTCCTGCCTCAGCCTCCTGAGTAGCTGGGACTACAGGCGCCTGCCACGGCGCCCGGCTACGTTTTTGTATTTTTTAGTAGAGACGGAGTTTCACCGTGTTAGCCAGGATGGTCTCGATCTCCTGACCTCGTGATCCGCCCATCTCGGCCTCCCAAAGTGCTGGGATTACAGGCTTGAGCCACCACGCCCGGCATGACTTGGATATTTCAACAGACCTGTCTTCAAGTTCTGAAATTCTTTCTTCTGCTTTATCTAGTCTGTTGAAGCTTTAGAATGTATTCTGTATTTCATTCAATTAATTCTTGTGTTACAGAATTTTTGTTTGGGTTTTTTTAATGTCCATCTCTTTGGTAAACTCATATCCTAAATTGTTTTTTT
This sequence comes from Rhinopithecus bieti, assembly GCF_001698545.2. NCBI lineage: Eukaryota > Metazoa > Chordata > Mammalia > Primates > Cercopithecidae > Rhinopithecus > Rhinopithecus bieti. Next base: position 17,542 of record NW_016816114.1, read on the forward strand.
TTTCTGATTTCTTTGTATTGTATTTGAGTTCTCTTGCATCTCACTGAGCTACTTTAATATTATTGTTTTGAATTCTTCAGTATTGCATGTTTCTTTTTCAATGGAATCTGTTGCTGGAAAGTTATTGTGTTCCTTTGGAGGTATCTTATTTCCTTTCTTTCTCATATTTCTTGTGTCCTTATGTTATCTGCACAACTGGTGTAATAGTTGCCTCTTCCAATTTTTTGGATTTACTTTCATGGGGAGGACTTTTTCCTGAAAATGTATCTACAGTGTTGGTTGAGTAGAAAACTTTGGCTTTGATTCTGGGTGCATGCTACCATGTAGTCTCCATATGATTTCTTTGGGTGTAAACAGTATCAGTTGTGTCTGTGATTTTCTCTGTGGCTTAGGGTATGGTTATTAGTAGTAGCTATGGTGAAGTTTTGCTGGAGATAGGATGCCACATGGACCAGTCCTCAGGCCCCAGTAGTGGCATCTGTAGGCCAAATATGCTTGTCCTTGGGCCCCAAGGTGGTATACACTGGCACTAGTGTTAGTGGGTCCAAGTGGGCCAATTCTTAGGTCTCCTTTTGACCTGGCTCAGATACCAGCTGTGGCAGCAGAGGGCAGGGCAGGTGAGTAGATTCTCAAGTCCCCTAGATAGTGGGCATAGCATGAGCAATTGGCAGTAGCAGTGGTTGAACAATTTTCTGGCTATCAAGTGGTCCATGCCAGTGTTGGTGGTGGCTATGATGGGCTGGGTGGGCCAGTCCCCATGCTTGTAGGTGGGGCATGTGGGTGGGTGCTAGCTGTGGTGCTGGTGGCAGGTTGGGTGAGCCTGTTTTCAGCCCCTTGGAAGGAATACTCACATGCCAGTGGTGGTGGGTGGAGCAGGGTGACTTCCAGGCCCCTGGATGGTGTGCTTGGGCACTGAGCCAGGGAATGTAGCCAGGCTGGGCAGGCATGTCTTTAGGCCCCCCAGTGGTATGTGCAGGTGCTGGCTATGATAGGCAGGAGCAGGGTGATCCCTAGGCCCCCAGAAGAATGCTCGGGTGGAGGTGGCAGCTGCACTATGGCCTTGCTTCTGGGGAGGGTGGGGTTGGTTTAAGTGGCAGCGCCATAAATTGGTGCCTGAGGAACTCATGCTTGGGCCTTAGGTGGTGGCTATTTACAGGGTAGCCTTTCCTCAAGATGTTCTTATTTTATTGCTATATTTTATTTTCGTTTTTAGAGACAGGGCCTTGCTTTGTTGCTCAGACTGTAGTGCAGTGGTGTGATCATAGCTCATTGTAACTTTGAGCTCCTGGGCTCACGTGATTCTCCTGCCTCAGCCTCCTGAGTAGTTAGAATGGCAGGTACACACCACCATGAGTAGCTAACTTTATTTTTTTAAAGACAGAATCTTGCTATGTTGCTCAGGGTGGTCTTGAACTTCTGGCCTCAAGTAATCTTCTCAACTCGGCCCTCCTGCTCAAGCACTGGGATTGCAGGTATAAGTTACCACACCCTGATTTAGTGTGCTTTTAAATGGCTGGTGGCCCTGCTACTGGGGGTGGCAGGGTTGCTAGTCATGGCTGGCATTTTGACCCTGGCAGCAGCAGCCAGTAGTAGTACCTGGTTGCCTGTAGAGGGATGTCAATGGGGCTCCAGGGATATGGAGGTGTAGGAGCTATTGGGCTTTAGGCAAGAATGCAGTCCAATGAGGGCTAGGCTCTCAAAATAGTGCTTTGTTATTGTGGCTTATGTCTCAAGGTGTGTGTGGGGGCCTAGAGTGAGCTCTGTCTCTGGAGCAATGGCATTTCATGGTCTCCAAGCAGCTCCCTATATTAGTCTCAGGGTCTGTGTAGGTTGTGAGGCTCTCCCTTGGCTAGGATTCCAGGAGTCTGTAGTGGGAATGTGGACCATGCAGGGTCTCTTACTTACCCTTACTTCCCCTTTTGCCACATTGGGGAATGTCTAGGTTCCTAGTTGATTTCAGCCCAGCAGGCTGCTTTGCTTGCTTCTTCTGCCTTGTTTCTTATCACTTCTGTGTTGAATTTTAGCCTTCTCTTTTAGATGGTCTATTCAATTGTGATTATCTGCCTGCTAATTTGGTTCTTCTTTGTGGAAGAGGAGAGTACTAGATGCCTCTAGTCAGCCATCTTGAAACTCTTCTTGTTAGTTTTTTCTTTAAAAAAAAAATGAAAAAATCTTGGCTTTTTTTTTTTCTTTTTACCGCTTTGAAATATAAGCCTCCTCCCTTCGGGCCTCCATAGTTTGAGAATCTCGTAATCTTACTGAGAATCCTTTGTATTTGATGAGTCACTTCTCTCTTGCTGCTTTTAAGATTCTCTTCTTGAAAGAAAAATTTCAAGATTTGTCTTTCAGTGGTTTGATTAGAATGTCTTTCTTAATTCATCCTACTTGTAGTGAGCTTCTTGGGTGTTTATAACCATATCTTTCATTAAAGTTGGCAATGTTTTGGCTATTACATCTTCAAAAAATATCTCTGCCCTTTGTCTCTCTTTTGAGATTCCCACAATGAGTATAGTGGTTCATTTAATGATATCTCATGGGTCCCTTAGGCTCTGTCTTTGGTAGTTCGACCATCTAATGTTTCTCATGGATAGTTTATGTATTTTTCTTCCTTTAAATCAGCTATACTTTCCTGCTTCTTTGTATGCCTTGTGATTTTGTTAAAAACTGGACATGGGAAGCTAATAGTATGGTATTTCTGGAAATCGGGTTCTTTCTTTTCCTCCAAGTCTTGCTGTTTGTTTTTGTCTTTTTTGTTTTGTTTTGTTTTTTTGTTTTTTTAATCATTGTAGGCTGCCTCCATGCTAGCGATCAGCCTGACATGTAAGCTTAAGGTCTTCTCAGATCTTTTCTGAGCTTGTGCCTTTTCCTGTGGATACAGGGTAACTTCCTAATTTCTTCCTTTTATGTAGTTGTTTTTGAACTTACTCATCTTTAATGTCTGGCTCCCAAAAGGGAAAAGAGAAAATGAAGTGGGCGTATACAGGGAAGAAAAAGAACACTGGCCTTTTACATCCCTTGGAAGTTGCTTCATCTGGGGTGGGGAGTGGCTTGTGACAATGGCTGCCTGTCTTGGTGCTTACATCTCCATGATCAGAAGCAGCAATCAACCATCAGCCATCAGAACATAGATCCCTGATATTTGGAGGTCAGGGTCTTTATTGCCCACCCTGGCTTGTGCAGGAACACATGCACAGCTGCCTGCCATGGGGCAGGGGTGGGGTGTGAGAGGTAGGGTGGTGAATGGGTAACAGCTGGTGAACCAAGAGCTGAAGTTGAGCAAATGAACTATAGTTTACTGTCCAAGCCTTCCCCTCGAAGTTTTAAGCCTTGAATAAAAGCCAGAGTTCCAAAATAGTTATATCAGATTCTGCCAGTGTGATTGTCATATAGGTGCGGAGATGGATTCCTTGGCCTTCCTACTCCACCATATTCCTATACTTCTCTCCTCTTTTTTTCCCTAATCTTGTAAATAGTGAGTGTTCAAGGGGTGTTCCGCAAAGGAATCGCATCCCAGCCTTCAAACTGTCCAAGGCTCCCAAAAACACACTTTCTCCAGATCCATGCCCAGCGCAGTTCTGGGCTAAATTGCGCCCTGCCCATGACCCATGCCCCAGGTTCTAGCCCTCAGTACCTCAGAATGTGGCTGTATTTGGAAATAGTGTCTCTAAATAGGTCATTAAGTTAAAATGAGGTCACTAGGGTGGGCTGTAATCCAATATGACTGGTCTCCTTATAAAAAAAAAAAAAAAGTGGCCAGGCTCAGTGACTCATGCCTGTAATCCCAGCACTTTGGGAGGCCAAGGCGGGTGGATCACAAGGTCAGGAGTTCAAGACCAGCCCAGCCAAGATGGTGAAACCCCATCTCTACTAAAAAAAAAAAAAAATTAGCCGGGTATGGTGGTGGGCGCCTGTAATCCCAGCTACTTGGGAGGTTGAGGCAGAGAATTGCCTGAACCCAGAAGGTGGAGGTTGCAGTGAGCCAAGATCACACCACTGCACTCCAGCCTGGGCAACAGAGCAAGACCCCATCTCAAAAAACACACACACACACACAACATAAAAAAGGATAAGATACATACATACAGGGTGAAGACCATGTGAAAACACAGGGAGAAAGATAGTCACCCACAAACCAAGAAGAGAGATCTTGGGGAGAGAAACCAACTCTGCTGACACCTTGATCATTGATGTCCAGCCCCTAGAACTGTGAGAGAGTGAATTTCTGTTGCTTGAACCACTTGGTTTGTAGTATTTGTTATGACAGCCCTGGGCACACTTGTACCCCCAGTGATGGTATTCTTTCCCACTATCAAAATACTTCCTCTTCCCATTTGAAATCCTTCAATAATCTGTCAGGCCCTTACTTCTCTAATTGTGCCCTTGTATCATAATTCTCTACATGACAGTGGTCCTTCTGTGGGAGTTGAAAAAAAATCTTACCATGAATTTGCATACCCTTAGGAAAATGTTTTTCAAAGTGTGTTCCAAGAGAGGATGATTAACATTGCAGAGAAAGGGGTTTCCAAGGTAATGACCATTGATATGGTTTGGCTGTGTCCCCACCCAAATCTCAACTTGAATTGTATCTCCCAGAATTCCCCTGTGTTATGGGAGGGATCCAATGGGAAGTAATTGAATCATGGGGGCCAGGCTTTCCCCTGTTGTTCTCATGATAGTGAATGAGTCTCAGAAGATTTGATGGATTTATCAGGGGTTTCTGCTTTTGCTTCTTCCTCATTTTTCTCTTGCTGCCACCATGTAAGAAGTGCCTTTCACCTCCTGCCATGATTCTGAGGGCTCCCCAGCCAAGTGGAACTGTAAGTCCAATTAAACCTCTTTTTCTTTTCAGTCTCGGATATATGTTTATCAGCAAACAGTGTGAAAACTGACTAATACAGTAAACTTGGGAGTTGGGCATTGCTGAAAAGATACCCAAAAATGTGGAAGTGACTTTGGAACTGGGTAACAGGCAGAGGTTGGAACAGTTTGGAGGACTCAGAAGACAGGAAAATGTGGGAAAGTTTGGAACCTCCTAGGTACTTGAATAGCTTTGACAAAAATGTTGATAGTGATATGAGCAATAAGGTCCAGGCTGAGGTGGTCTGAGATGGAGATGACAAACTTCTTGGAGCAAAGGTGACTCTTGCTATGTTTTAGCAAAGAGACTGATGGCATTTTTGCCCTGCCCTAGAGATTTTTGGAACTTCAAACTTGAGAGAGACAATTTAGGATATCTGGTAGAAGAAATTTCTAAGCAGCAAGCATTCAAAAGGTGCCTTGGGTGCTGTTAAAAGCATTCCCTTTTAAAAGGGAAACAGCATAAAAGTTCAGAAAATTTGCAGCCTCACAAAGCAGTAGAAAAGTCCATTTTTTGAGGAGAAATTTAAGCCAGCTGCAGCAATTTGCATAAGTAGCAAGGAGCCTAATGTTAATCCCCAACACCATGAGGAAAATGTCTCCAGGCCATGTCAGAGACCTTCACAGCAGCCCCTCCCATCACAGGCTCGGAGGCCCAGGAGGAAAAAGTGGTTTTGTGGGCCAGGCCCAGGGTCCGCATGCTGTGAGTGCCATCTGGGGACTTGGTGCCCTGTGTCTCAGCCGCTCCAGCCATGGCTGAAAGGGGCCAATGCAGAGCTTGGCTGTGGCTTCAGAGGGTGGAAGCCTCAAGCCTTGATAGCTTCCACATGGTGTTGAGCCTGTGGGTGCACAGAAGTCAAGAACTGAGGTTTGGTAACTTCCACCTAGATTTCAGAAGATATATGGAAACTCTTGGATGCCCAGGCAAAAGTTTGCTGCAGGAATGGGGCCCTCATGGAGCCTCTGCTATGGCAATGCAGAAGGGAAATGGGTTGGAGCTGCCACACTGAGTTCCTACTGGGGTACTGCCTAGTGGAGCTGTGAGACGAGATCCACCATCCTCCAGACACCAGAATGGTAGATCCACCAGCAGCTTGCACTGTGCACATGGAAAAGCTGCACTCTATGTCAGCCCATGAAACCAGCCAAGAGGGAGGCTGTACCCTGCAAAGCCACAGGGGTGGAGCTGCCCAAGACCAGGGATCCCACCTCTTGCATTGGTGTGACCAGGATGTGGGACCTGGAGTCAAAGGAGATCATTTTGGATTTTTAAAATTTGACCACCCTGCTGGATTTTGGACTTGTGTGGGGCCTGTAACCCCTTCGTTTTGGCCAGTTTCTGCCATTTGGAATGGCTGTATTTACCCAATACCTGTACCCCCATTGTATTTAGGAAGTAACTAGCTTGCTTTTGATTTTACAGGCTTGTAGGCAGAAGGGACTTGCTTTGTCTCAGATGTGACTTTGGACTGTGGACTTTTGGGTTAATGCTGAAATGAATTAAGACTTTGGGGGACTGTTGGGAAGGCATGATTTGTTTTGAAAGGTGGGGATATGAGATTTGGAGGGGCGAGGGGCAGAAGGATATGGCTTGGCTGTGTCCCCATCCAAATCTCAACTTGTATTTCCCAGAATTCCCATGTGTTGTGGGAGGGACCCGGGGGGAGGTAACTGAATCATAGGGAGAACCCATCTTTCCTGTGTTATTCTCGTGATAGTGAATAAGTCTTATGAGATCTGATGGGTTTATTAGGGGTTTCTGCTTTAGCTTCTTCCTTTTCTCTTGCTGCTGCCATGTAAGAAGTGCCTTTCCCCTCCTGCCATGATTCTGAGGCCTCCCCAGCCATGTCCAACTGTAAGTACAATTAAACCTCTTTCTTCCCAGTCTTGGATATGTGTTTATCAGTAGTGTGAAAACAGACTAATAAAACCATCTAGGAGATAGGTTGTTAATCCAGACTGATAAGGTTCTGCAGGACTCCTCAGAGTCTTTCGGATCTTCATGGGGAAAAGAGCATGAAGTGTTTCCCAAATTTATCTTCTTTGGAACCCTTTTATCACTGAGTATCTCAAGACTAACAGTATTCCCACTACACTAGCTCAAATATGACTCGTTGTGGTGGCAATTTTATGAGGTGATGACATAGGTTGAGAAAGATGTTGTGTGAAGTAGACCTCTCACAGTGCACCAGTGGGAAATTACCTAGAATCAGGATATCAGAGCTAGAAAAGATCATCTTGTCCAACTTGACAGAAGAGGAAACAGCCCTAGGACTCATCTTAGTGGATGACCTTTAGGAAAGCTGGTGCTATGTGAAATGTGAGGCTCAATTTTTAAAGATGTAATTCCCCATGTGGGAAAATAAGCAAAGCCATTAGTTTAGTGTGCAGTAACCTATATTTTTCTTTCATTCTCTTTTAGGTTGTTTGCTTAGTAATTAGTTTTATTATGGCCTTCTACAGGTCAATGAGGATTAGAATAGGACCAGGAATCAAGACCAAGTTGCTGGTTTTACTAGTTTGGAAGCAGTTTTAATGAAGATGGAAATGTTTATCAACTCAACACAGGTACCCCCAAAATACAAATCAAAATATCATCTTCAGCTGCATAGCAAATATGATTTAAGAATTTAACATCATTATTTGATCACAAGCGTAAATATAAGTCACCATAAATAAATGTAAATTCATTGTACAAAAATTCCCAACAATTCTTAATACAAATATGGTACATTTGACAGTTTCTGAAACAGATTTTTTTTTAAAACTTTTTAAAACCTAAGCTTTATATTTTCCTGGTCATTAGACACACACAAAATAAAAAATCAAAAGAGGCTTGGGCAGTAATGCCAGGGAGGAAAGAAGATTAAACTCATTGGGTGTTAGGAAATCAGTGCCACTGGCAAGCCAGGGAAATAAATCTTTCTGCTGAAAGGGAAGACCTCAATCTACTGGGATCAAGTCTCCTGAAGGTAATATGACTTGGCCCAGAGGGTCAAATTTAGGGATATAAATGTGGGGTGAGAGAGGTGGGTTATTGAAATAGAAATCTTATCAAATAGGTAAGTCAAATCTCCACGAAGTCGTGGTCAGGGATTTGGATGAAACTCTAGCCATCTATCAGCTACAGAGAGCCAGATACCAATCTCAGACAGGACTAAAGATGTAGAAGGATCTGGAACTTTGACATTTTATATGTTTTGAAAGCATGTTCTCTGCCATGTGGGGTAATGTATCTCTTTTGCCTCTGGAACATATCTGTGGTCATCAAGAGGGAAAAGTCAAATCAGAATAGAAGGTGGTACCTCCCAGAGAGGAGGATCTGCCAGTTTCTACTTGGAATCTCCTCCCTTCTCTCTTCCCTGTATGTATTTTCTTTCATGGCTTAGTGGTAGCTCAAAGCTCAAGGTGACCAGAATGATTCCCTTACAGCAGTGGTTCCCAAACATTGATGTGCAACAGAATAACTTGAGTAGCTTGTAGAAAGGGCAGATTTCCTGGCCCTATTCCCAGAGATCCAGAATTAGTAGGTTTGAGGTGGGGTCCAGGAATCTGCACTCAAATGTGCTACTCTCAGGATCTGACCTAAGGGGCCTTTCATGTGGCCCCACCTTTCGTCACTGGAGGACATAAGTGCATCACGCAAACCTCTTGCTGTGGGCACTTCCTTTGGGGTTAAAAATGGGACCATTTGATTAAGGCAACCATTTCTAACCATCTTACTTCCCTGGGCTGGAGAAATATCAAATGTCACATTTGATGTTCTTAAAACCTCAGGGCCACAGATTTGCTTTGACAATGACATGCTCTGTAACAAGAAATTTAGATCCTAAAGGCTTTTATCTTTCTCAATGGTCTCATCACACTCGGTGGGAGATTTTGCAGAAGACTTTTGCTTGGTCTAGAAAATGGAAGTAAATGTTACCCCTGGGAGGGAAGTCACAGCCCAAAGTCTAACTTAAGGAATGTAAAGAGAACAGCAAGTTGAGAGTAAAAGCTAAAATGTTCCAAGAATCTTTCAGCTTCTAGGACAATGGAAGTTCTGATTCCCTAAAAGAAGACTTCTTTGGGGGCAGGGGGCATATCTTGGTATTAAAAGCTCATTGACAATTATTAATACTCCTCCTCACCTCTGTGTTTCTAAGACTTTTTGGGCCTCTGTGGAAATAACCCCATAATATTTTATTTCTTGTGGAAATGTTCCTTGATAAGCATCTCTGTGCCAAGAAGTGGCCCATAATTTGGTCACTGGCTAATGCTGTAGGCAGTGCTATGACTGATTTGTTCAAACCTGCTTCCCCTATGTGGCCCAATGCTAAGCCTTTCCCGTAGGAATAAGGGAACCATCTCACCATCAAGCAGCTGAGATGGCCTGAAAGCATCCTGTTTGGACTAGGACATTCTGGCTGTGTTCATACATACCGCTTCCCCACAGCAGGCCTGACCAGTCTCCTACCCCACCTGCATGGAGTGCGATATAGCTGTGAATGCTTTTTGGACCTCTCTCTAGGACTTCCCTGAGAGAAGGGAGTTGGAATGGGGCTTTGGGAAGCCTATGTGGTAGAATCCCTGGTACCCAGAGTGGGAGAAGTTGCCACCCAGGGTACTGCATGGAGAGAACCAGGAGAGATGAAGTAGTAAGCTGAGGCATGCCCTTCTGGCCAGGCTGGCATCTCTGGGCATGGCCACATCTGTGTTCACAGTCTGAGACTTGAGTCCTGGGGTCACGCATGGGCACTGGGTAGGAGGTGTCGGTCTTGGGAAGCAACCACAGATGGGTGGGACGATGGGATGGAGAAAGGGTGAAACTAGGAGTTCTTAATATAGTTCAGCAGGGAGAAAAGAAAAAGCACACACTGCCCTGTTTCCTTTTTTTTTTTTTTTTTTCATTTATGCTATGAAGAAACCAGCATGGAGATGTCATGGGAGAGCATGCACAGGCCCCGCCCTAGGGAGTGGTGATGTGTTTGGGGAGGTGCTTGTTTCCAGGTCCATCCCACACGTTGTCCAGTTGGATCCTGTGGCAGGCTGGCTGTGGCTTTCTCTCTCCTACTTCTCTTCCTTCTCCAGAAAAGGGTCTGCAGGACCTACTGCTTAACAAGTGGTGGCCAAGGACTGGTGGATGGGCGGCTGGAAGCAGCGCACATGCTCCACAGTGGAACTGTCTGTCTCCACAGACTTCATGTACTTGTTCAGGATGGCAAAAACCTCATTGTTCAAGATCTGGTACTTCCTGATCCGGTCGGCCATTTTCTTTAGGGGCTACAGAAGGAAGGGGATGTTCAAGTTAGGGCAGGACAAAGGTGGGGGTGGAAAGAGGGAGTAACAGGAGAAGTCAGTGAGGTACAGTGTCCCCTGCATCAGTGATCATGTCACCTTAAAGTCCTTTTATGGAATCCCCTGGATCTGACAATCAAGGGTTAACTGGACCCATAAAAACCCTCTCCAAGTTTTAAAGCAACCTACAGAGCTACAATAATCAACAGTGTGGCACTGGCATAAAGGTAGACATACAGATGAATAAAACAGAATAGAGAGCCCAGAAATACACTACTACACATATGATCAAATGATTTTCAACAAGGGTGCCAAGACTGTTCGATGGGAGAAACAGCCTTTTCAACAAAAGGTGCGGGGAAAAATGGATACCCACATGAAAAATAACACTGGACCCTTACCTTATACCATATACAAAAAATTAACTCCGAATGGATCAGAGACCTAGCCATGAGAGTTAAAACTGAAATCCTTAGAACACAGGGGAAAATTTTTATGATATTGGATTTGGTAATAATATCTTGGGATATGACATCAAAAGCAAAGGCAAAGGGTTGCATTGAAAACTTTCGTGCACCAAAGAGACACCATCAGAATGAAAAGGCAACCCATAAAATAGAAAATAATCACGAATCAGATCTGATAAGTAGTATCTAGAATACGTAAAGAACTTGAACTCAACAAAAATGACTCAATTAAAAAAATGGACAAAGGACTTGAATAGGCATTTTTCCACAGAAGATATACAAATGGCCAATAACACATGAATACAGCACTCAGCATTGACAGCCATTAGGGAAATTCAAATCAAAACCATAACAAAATAACTTTTTCACCCATCAGGATGACTACTGAAGAGTAACTGCTGATGAGGATGTGGAGAAATTGGAACTCTTGTGTACTGCTGGTGGGAATGTAAAATTGAGCAAACACTATGGAAAACAGAATGGCAGTTTCTAAAAAAATGAAACATAGAATTACCATACGATCCAGCAATTCCACTTCTGGGTATATACTCAAAAGAATAGAAAGCAGAAATTTGTAGAGTTATTTGTACACCCATGTTTCATAGTAGCCAAAATTAACCATTTTCAAAAATAGCCAAAAGGTGACAGCAACCTGAGTGGACAAACACAACATGGTCTATATACACAATGAAATATTATACAGCCATAAAAAGGATGGAAATTTGAACACACACTACAACATGGATGAACCTTGAGGATATGCTAACTAAAATAAGCCAGTCACGAAAAGACAAATACTGTATGATTCTACTTATATGAGGTACCTAGAGTAGTCGAATGCATAGAGAAAGTAGAATGATGGTTACCAGGGGCTAGGGACAAGATGGGGGGTTATTTTTTAATGGGCCCAGAGTTTCAGTTAGGGAAAATGAAAAATCTCTGGAGAGGGATGGTGGGAATGGTTGTACAATACTTAAGTGTACTTCATGCTACTGAATCATATACTGAAAATTACCATTGAAACTTTTATGTGTATTTTTTTACAGCCCTTTGCGAGGTGGCTCCTACCTCTCTCTCTTCTCACTGGGTCCCCGAGACCCACCCTTCGATCCGCCTTCGTGCCTCAGTGCCTCTGCTGTCACCGTTGCTCTGTCTGGAGCATCCTTCCTGCCCCATACCACCTTCGCTGCTTGGTTCTTTGCTGCAGGCCATTCTGGACTCAGCCCAGACACAGCCTCCCTCTCCTGGGAAGCTCTCTCTGCCCGCAGCCTGGTTTAAGGATCCTTCTCTCCCTTCCCACAGCAGCCTAGCTAACCCCATGCCAGTACCTATCCTATCCAGGCGCCCACACAACTCTGGTATTTGGTGAATATTTGTACAGGTGAGAAACTGGTAGCAGAGTCTGATTGGGACGGGGGAGATGCACTCCCGGTGTGGAGCCCAGCCCTGCCCTTCGGGGTGAACTGATTCATGGCAGTAGGTGATGAGTGGGTGACTCATGGCTTCCTCTAAGCAGGTCCCCGGCCTGTAGTATCTTTGTACTTGCCGTGTGGGGAGCTGGCCTTCACAAGCAGCTCCTCCTCTGCTTTTCTGGTGAAAGCCTGGTTGTCAGCCCAGCCCCACCTCCCAGGCCTCGGCCACTAGCCTGCTTACCACATTCTTAATGATTTCATCCTTCCCGTCCTGCCTCTGCACTTTTAGCAGGTGGTAACAGAAGTCGAACAGGTCGAAGCGACGCTGCTGGCCCAGCAGGACGATGATAGAGCAACCAGCCCAGTTCAAGCCATCGCCGAAACACTGCCTAGGAGCAGGGGGAGGAAGCAGCTGGAGAGAGAGGTGGCGGAGGAGGGCAGGGAGGGAGGGAGCCTCATCTTGGGCCAGGAGTACAGCTATTAAGCAGGCCTGTTTTTGGGCCAAGTCTCAATCTATAAAATGGGTACAAAGGAAGCTGTGAGGGTGGGTTCATTAGTTGCAGTGATGGTAGTTATGTCATAAGTCCTTCCGGCCACAAAGAGGTGTCAGCCTCTTTGCATCACTAACATTAAAAAACAAAACAAAACAAAAAACAGCTCTTAAGAAGCTCTGAATTTGTAAGGAAAAATCCACCCAGCCCTTGAGATGTATGTGGCTGATTACTCTGTGCAGGTCAAAGGAGAATCTCTCTTGACTCTAAAGTAGCTGAAGGAACACCCAGGGGGTGAGGGGCCATTTCAAACCAGTAGGCCAACTGGCCAGAAGCAGGCTGAGAGGGAAGGGAAACGCCATGGTGGGCAGATGCTGCTGGGGTCGAGGCTGAGTCCTTTTGGTTCTGACAAAGCTCTGACTGCAGGCCCCCAACTCTCAAGAGACCTGGGCAATTTGGATGGCAGTAGAGTCATCCTTCAGCTGTCTCTTCCTCAAGCAGCAGCCCAACCTGGGCAGGTGCCCCCAGTTCCCCATCACGGCACTGGAAGCCTGCAGGCCAGCACTGCTCTGAGACACAGCTTCACCAACACCACTTTCTTGGGGAAGCCTCCTCTCCCCACACCTTTTTCCTAGAGCTCTTGGCTGCTGGAGGGGAGGCCTTGTCTGCCTTTCCACTCTGTCCTCGGTATGTAGCTAGGTGAGTGCAGTAAGAACTAGCTCTGCTGTCTGCTCTAAGGACTCCTAAAGGCTCCTCATTGTCTAGTGGTACAGTGTAGTGGGGGTGAGGCAGGCAGTGAGGGTCTTACTATCAAACCCTTACTGGGCTCTTTCTTGCCCATGCAGTCAGCTCAACACACTCAACAAAGTAGTTGTTGGTCAACCACCCCTACCCCCTGCCCACGTTTCTGGCTGAACTCTGGCAGCCCCATGACCTGCAGGAGCACAGGCAGACTGGGGGTAACCCTGCTCTCTTTAACGGGTACTCACTCAGCTGTGAACTCGTTGGTTCCCACAGGGATGCAGTAGACGAACTGCATGGCGCTCCACAGCCGGTGGAACTCCACACACTCATCGACGTGCATGACGCCATTGGTGGGCGGCGGGCCCCGCCAGATGGGGTCCTGCAGGTAGCTCCGAATGCGGGTCAGGATGACCTCGAACATGGACAGGCCACAGCACAGCCGCTCCTTGGTCAGAAGGTCACCCTCGCGAGCGATGGCAATTTGCTGGAAATGGAAGGGCACATACACCTTCTATCCACATCTTAGAGCCCATCTGCTACCTCCCATCAGAGATTCCCAAACTGTGAAGCTGGCTGCACCTGGAATGAATTCACCAGAACTGGTCTTGTTCAGAGCAGGGCACAAACTTGATGATCCTGAATGCAGTTTCACGGTAAGTCTTACTGGTGTTAAGTAAAATCCAGGCACAATCAGTAGCGGATTAATTTTTAAAATTATGATTTACCCATGTCATGAATGGTGGATAGCCATTGAAAAGACTGACATGATACTACTAGTAGTACTACTGCTTCTACTATAACTACTACTAGCTTATACTTTCTGAGTGTGGGTAGTAAAGCATAAGGCCCTGTTCTAAGCACTTGATATGTACTGACTCCACTCCATCCCGTGAGGTAGATGCCATTACTGTCCCCATTTCACAGATGAAGAAACTAAGGTTCAGAGAGGCAGCCAGTGAGTGTCGAAGCTCACATTTGACCCAGTGGTCTAGCTCTATTGGTTAAGTTGTAAAGTAAACAGAGTAAATTGCAGAAACGAATGTATACTACAATTCTACTTAAAAACATCGACAATGTACAATCGCACAGATGAAAGTATGTGTGATGTGTGTACGTGTAAAGCATATTTTAGAAGGACTAACATCAGTTGTGGGAACAGATGGGCTTGGAGAAGTGAGTGGGATTGTCACTCTTGACTTCAAATACTTCTGTACAGTTGAATGTGCTACAATGAGCATATGTTACGTTTAAAACTTGCCCATGATTTCAGATAATTATTTCCTCTAGAAGTGCTTCTTTGGCAGTTACAAATGACCTCTATTAATAATGTAAACTGGCCTTTCATCTGGGTTCTGGCTACTGCACATCTAATAAGCAACTGGCTAGACAGGCTAGATGTCAAACACATTACTACACACGTTATTGAGTCAAAACATGTAGGGATAGAGGTCCTGAAAGCTATCTGCAAAGTAAGGTAAATGTTAAAATCGGAGGTTAAAGTAAGGTCTTCAAATCTGTGAACAAAGCTAAAAAAGGCTTCTGACTCTGAGAGATCCACAGGGGACTCATGGGATCAGCTCCCCAGTGGGAGGTTTCCCCAAGGAGCCATTTTACAGGGTGGCTGGGAGGCACCTGCCTGACCTTCCCCGGAAGCTCACTCCCTGGAGGCCCCCAGGAAGAGGGTGACCTTTAAGTGAACCCATGAAGGGAAGGAAATCAGGAAACACCAAGGCAGGAGTCTGTTATAAATGTGGACCATGAGTGTAGTTGTCATGACAACTACGAACTGAAAGAAATCTAGGAAAAAGATGAATTGGAGAAGCAGTTTGCCGATGTGTGTTTTAAACACGAAGGAGAGGGAACCCCGATTCCCAGTGACTCATCTTGATTTCATTGGCAGGAACAGCTTGGGAGCCGAGGGAGAGTCGCTGAGATTGCCACAGTTAGCTAGAAATATCTCGTGTTAAAAAAAAAAAAAAAAAAAAAAAAAAAAA
>NW_016816114.1:34786-37537 GCF_001698545.2 Rhinopithecus bieti
AAAAAAAAAAAAAAAAAATCCTGAGCCTGTGTTTGAGTCTGTTTGTATTCTCTTTAGTTGTTCTTACTCTGTTCTATTTGGCCCCAGAAAGAGCTCCCCATTTCAGAAAGAGAGTCTAGTACAGGAGAGATGCTCAGTAAATAAAAGACCCTGATTTGTACTCAAGTCGTGAATATTCTTTGCCAGTTAATGCATACAGAGTTCTGGTTTACTAATTAATCGACTGTGCATTTGGTTAATTTGAATCAGTCCTCAGGGTCAGACAGTCCTGGAAGGGGGAATAGAAAAATTGGCAACTGAGGTTATAAATCTGCGGACAGACTTTGAACCCACTACAGCCAATGAAAAGGGCCTTGACTGCCACAGGAGCTTTCTCCCTTTCCTTTGAAAAGCGTTTGTCCTTTCCTGGTGACCTAGTGGTTAGGAAAAAAAAAAAAAAAGTTCTAAGGAAATAAAAATATTTCATAAATCTCATTACCCAGAGATGAGCATTCTTAAAATATGTATGATTTGTTTAGGTATGTGAATGTATACATGTATAGTTAACAATTTCAGTCATATTGCATGTTGTTTTTTTTCTTAATATATCAGTAACTTTAACTCATTTCCTTCAATATTTCGAAGGAATGGCTACATTTAATGGCCATCGACATAATTCATTTAGTCTCATATACTCAGGTTATCTTAAATTGTTAACAAACTCAAAATTACGAACAATTCTAAAGACACCATCCTTTTTTTTTTTTTTTTTTTAAATCTTCGAGACAGAGTCTCACTCTGCTGCCCAGGGCAGAGTGCAGTGGTGCAATCTGGGCAACCTCCACCTCCCGGGTTCAAGTGATTTTCCTGCCTCAGCCTCCTGAGTATCTGGGATCACAGGCATGGGCCACCATGCCCGGCTAATTTTTGTATTTTTAGTAGAGATGGAGTTTCACTATGGTGGCCAGACTGGTCTCAAACTCCTGACCTCAGGTGATCCACCCACCTTGGCCTCCCAAAGTGCTGGGATTCCAGGTGTGAGCCACCAGGCCCAGCCCACCATCCTTATACATACCATCCTGTGAGCTGTGAATGAGCATTTTGTTAGGATGAATATTTACTAACTGAAGGGTCAATGAGTATAAATATTTTAAAAGGCATCTGCTATACAGTGGCAAACTATTGTTAAGGAAAGTTGATCCGTGTGCATTCACCTGTGTGAAGCCTGTTCCTTGTACCCTCATGAATACTCCTGTATCCCAGACTGGGCAACATAGTGACACCTCATCTCTATAAAAATAAAAAAATTATCCAGATATGGTGTCGTGTGCCTGTCATCCCAGCTTCTCAGAAGGCTGAGGCAGGAAGATTGCTTGAGCCTGGGAGGCTGAGGCTGCAGTGAGCTATGATTGTGCCACTACACTCCAGCTTGGGTGACAGGCAAAGACCCTGTCATCATCATCATCATCATCATAAGAATCCTAATAATATTCCATTCAGAAATAGTCTTTGTCAACTTGAGATGAAAAATTTTACCTCATTCTTTGAATGTGCATTTCATTGATTACTGGTAAGGCCAGATACTTTTCCGTGTGTGTTAACACTGTATTGTTTTATGTTGTGAATTTTCTTTCATGTCGTCTTTTGATATGTGTGTCATTTTCTCTTTGCTTTGAAAACGTGCTTTATAGATCACTTCCTGCAAATACCCTCAGTTTGCAGTTTGGTGTTATGTCGGGAGGGGAGTGTTGAACATAGCTTTTATCCATTTCTTTTCTATTCCCCTCAGTGGGGAGTTTTTCTCTTTCTGCCCTTATGTGAGTTTAACAAGGGGATAGAGAAAACATTTGTGAAGCTGTGCCGAAATAATCTCAATATTCCTTCTCTATAACTTTGAGAAGGAATATATAACAATATTCCTTCTCAAAAAACTCGATGTTTTTTGAATTCTTATGCTTCTATTATTTGCTCATCATAACAATCAAGAAAGGCAGGTAAAGCAGCTATGATCTCATTACGTAGATGGTAAAATAAAGATTGAGAAAAATGGCTTGCACTAGATAATTTAGGGGTGGAGTTGGGACAAGGATCCCTGTCTTTTAACCTCCCCAGCCCCAAGTTTTTCTTCCATGATAGTGTGGGGCAACAAACCAGGCCACTTCAATTTGTCTCAAACAAATGCAAAGAATGCAATACTGCTCAAGCTTCCCGGCTTTAAATATGTTGCAGACTTCCTCTGTCACCTCCTAGATATCTTACGAGTACCCTGTGCCCAAACCATCTCGGAAGTTAATATTTTGTTAACTTTTCTTTGGTTCATGGAATGACTAAGTTTTGGACTATTTCTTGAGGAATGGGGGACTTAGAAAACTAGCACTTCCTGTCTCACAGAATGTCTAGGCTTTTGTTTGTTAAACACTCAGCATTTGATAGACTGAGATTTCTATCAGTCCCAAGGAAATGGTGTTCACCAGAACAGGGAAGGAATTCACAGTCCTCTAAGTGGAAACATATGCCAGACTTCGGAGTGAGAGGCGGGATGCCTGCGAGAGGCGGATGCCTGCAGGATGACAGCAGCAGTGGGGAGCAGACACATTCACATGTCACTTACTGGGTTTTCTCCCTAAAAGGAAATCACTGGAGAGGATCTCCTCTGTTTAGCCTCTGCAGGCCAAAAAAGAGAATGTGTGTGCTCTATAGTATCTGAGTTCTCTCTGTGGTGAGTTAAAGAACCCAACCACCATTAGCTGCTTTTTTTTTTTTTTTTTTTTT
>NW_016816114.1:37873-99415 GCF_001698545.2 Rhinopithecus bieti
TTTAGCTTTTTTTTTTTTTTTTTTTTTTGAAGGGGGGCTCGCCCTGTTGCCCAGGCTGGAGTGCAGTGGCACGATCTCAGCTAACTGCAACCTCTGCCTCCCGGGTTCAAATGATTCTCCTGCCTCAGCCTCCCAAGTAGCTGGGATTACAAGTGCCTGCCACCGTGCCCGGCTAATTTTTGTATTTTTGGTAGAGTTGGGGTTTCACCATGTTGGCCAGGCTGGTCTTGAACTCCTGACCTGAGGTGATCTGCCTGCTTCGGCCTTCCAAAGTGCTGGGATTACAGGTGTGAGCCACTGCGCCTGGCCCCACCATTAGCTTTTAATCACCATTTTCAGAAGGAGGTTGGTGGCATGCGGAGGCTGGGCTGGGGTGGCTTCCTCAGTGTGACGTTTGTGCAGATGAGGCTCTGCATCGTGCTCCAAAAATACTTACCATGTTTTGCCAGAAGAGAGGCCACCTTCTGCCCTCTGTTGAGGATTTGAGTCCTTCTGCCCTTGGTGAGAACACCAGAGAGGACCGCCGGAATGCAAGTTCAACAGCGAATTTCAATCCTAAATCTCTTAAACAGTTGGCATTAGCTTGTCTCACTAGAATACCCTGTTTCTCTTCTTCCTGAATTCTTCCCCTGCCTGCGCCCATAAAACGTGAAGCTTGCTTAAATCAACTTGAAATGTGACAGCACAAGCCTTTTGTTTCTCCGCTTTCCCCCCATGTCTCTTTCTCCCTGCTCCCTGCATAATCTGAATTCTCTGAAGGCAGGGGTCCTGTCTTACTCATCCTGATGTTCATCGTGACTAGTACTGGTTTTTAACAATTACAGAATAACATATAAGCTCATTCACCTTTATTAGAACACTACAGAAAAGGCTGAAGTCTTCTTTCTCTCCCACTCTATTCTATCTCATCTCTCTTCAGAGGTTGCCACCATGATAAACTAGGTAGACATCATTCCAGATATTTTCAGAAGAGTTTTACATGGTTTTGTTGTGTGCATTTAAAAGAATGCATCATCCTGCGTGAACTGTAGTGCAACTTGCTTCATCCAATCGACTGTGCTTATGATCTGTCCACACTGATGTCTCAAGATCTTATTTTGCCTTTTCATTATGTATTAAGTACATACGTAATATGCAATAACTTAGCATTTTATTTAATCAATGCTTTACTATTAGATGTTTGGGTTGTTTCTAGTTTTTGCTTTAATAAACAATGTTACATAAGCATGTAGTGTTCCTTTAAGTGTTTC
This sequence comes from Rhinopithecus bieti, assembly GCF_001698545.2. Lineage (NCBI taxonomy): Eukaryota > Metazoa > Chordata > Mammalia > Primates > Cercopithecidae > Rhinopithecus > Rhinopithecus bieti. Next base: position 39,124 of record NW_016816114.1, read on the forward strand.
TTTAGTAAAAATATCCAGAAGTGAACTGCTGGCTCACAGAGTATGTGGAGTTTTAACTTTTAGAGACAAAGTAACAGATTCTTGATATCTAGCAGGGACACAGCAGATACTTGTTTAAATAAGCAGATGACTTGTTGGCAAGATATATGATACAAGGTATGGAAGAAACACTCAGGCCTGAGAGTCAGCAAATCTCATTCCAGACCTGCTGCTGCTATTAATATTAACCAGTTTTGGGGTATTGGACATTCTCTTCCCTTCTCTAAGCCTCAGTTTTCTGACCTGTACAGCGAGGGGGTTTGGTTGAATGCTTTCAAGTTCCTGTCAGTGATCAGAGCCCATTCATCATATAAGATTGGTACCTGAGGGGTCCCCAGCCGCTCGATCAGAGGGACCAGGTGGAGTGGCGCATACTTGGCTTCCAGACGTTTCATCCGGACCTCCAGGCGCTCCCCTTCTGCAAAAGGAGTCACAGAGCAGAAAATGAGACTCAGGGCACATGGGGCAACCGGGGAAGGAAAAACTCTCAAAGGACCTGATGATGTATCTGCATTCCAAAAATGGGATGGAGTGTGTGGCACTGCTCTCCTTTGTTCTGGAAAGTGTGAGTAGTGTTTACAAGGAAAAATGTTCTATGATTTGTCCAACAATGGAATCTTCTGCCTTCTAGAATATCTCTAGTTTAGTGGTTTAATATATTAATATATATATTTAAATTCCAAGCCTAGATTCCACTATACTAGAGATATTTTAGAAGGAACAAGGGACAGGGCCTGGAGTGTCATTTCTGTAATCTTACAAGGAATTTGTTGAAGAATTAGAATGAATGACAGAATCAAAGATAACAGGTTTCAGAGTCTGTCTGGTCGGTCATGTGGTCAGTAGGTTCAATGCAGGTGGCTGGGTTCATCTTCCAATTCGTGATTCTGTGGTTATTCAATAGGTGTCCAAAGCTTTAACCTTCCCCCTTGCTGACTAGATCTGAGTTGACTGGGATTAGGAAGTGAAAATAAGGTTCAAACGCTGGTCGGCTATTCAGCTGCTGTAGTGGTTTCTTACCTTTGATGTAGACTCTAGGCAAGATGTTTTGGAAGGGTGCAGCATGCAGCAAATCGCAGACCTCCTCCTGAGACTGCAGAGATGTGGGTAAAGAAAGAGAAAGCAATTTTCATTTTAAACAAGGAAGATTTTTCATTCTTAAAAACCTGAGCACTGGAGTTAGCTAGACCTGGGTTCAAATCCTGGCTCTTCTCACTGTGACCTTGGGCAAATTCCTTAGCCTCTCTAAGTCTGTATCTATCTGCAAAATGAGGATGAGAACAGTACCTATTTTAATGGGTTGTGAGGATCAAATGAGAAAATGCATAACCTTGTGGCATAGTCACAGGTACATAATGAGAGCTCAATACATTTTTACTATAATCTTATAAGGAATTTGTTGAATTAGGATGGATTACACAGAATCAAGCAGATGATGGGTCTTAGTCTGTGTCTGTTTGGTTGTGAGGTCTGTAGGCTCAAGGCAGGTGGCTAGGTCAGTCTTCAGTCTACAAATCTAGGATGACTCTGTGTAAAGGCCTATGTCTGACTGGTTTTCTGCACACCAGACATCAACTAACAAGAAAAGAGGGACGAGAACCCATGCCAGATTGGTTTCTATGGTGACTTGTTATGTGTAAAGCTAAACTTAAAAGCAAACATACAATGGTTGGAGGGGAAGCTTGGTTAGGGCAAGACGGGAGAGAGGGTCTCATGGGCTTACTGTCCTGGGACAAGCTCACAATCCCTGGACTTCAGAACAAAGGGGAGGGAAGGAGTCTGGAGAAGCCATCCTCTACTGGGGTTTGCTTTCTCTTCAACTCTGGGCATTTGGATTAGGTAGGATCCAGGCTCCATTTCAAACTTTGACACTTGGGGATTCTAAGCATCTGAGAAAATCAAGATTGCAGGTGTCCTTGCCTTCCTCTACCCCAGGCATGGATGGAACACCACCAATCCAGGACTCTGAAAGGCCAGTTGTTCAAGAGGGGAACCCCAACTCCTGTTTAACTGCAGATCAGTCCTTGAAATGAGGCTACCAGAGGAAGAACACTCTGCAGTCCCTTCACAGGAGCCTGATCTGTCATTCTCAGTTTCTTATCCAGAGGGGAAACTTTCCCCTCAATTTTTTTTTTTTTTTTTTGGTGAAACAGAGTCTCATTCTGTTGCCCAGACTTGGCTCACTGCAGCCTCTGCCTCTTGGATTCAAGCGATTACTCCTGCCTCAGCCTCCTGAGTAGCTGGGACTACAGGTGCTCGCCTTCATGCCTGGCTAATTTTTGTATTTTTAGTAGAGATGGGATTTTGCCATGTTGGCCAGGCTGGTCTCAAACTCCTGACCTCAGGTGATCTACCTGCCTTGGCCTCCCCAAGTGCTGGGATTACAGGTGTGAGCCACCGTGCATGGCCCTTTCCTCCTTTTTTAAGTGAGGTGTTTGTTTCTCTCCTTTCTAGTAAATCTCACAACCTGGTCTTCATTGCTATGTCTAAGCTTAGATTCTTTGATTCATTATATAACCTGAAAACTTTGCTTATTGATCATTCAGGCTAATCTTTCACATTCACATGGTGGATTACACTGGATGATTTTTGAATGATGAATCAGCCTTGCATAGCCGAAATAAACAAACTCGATTATGATATATTGTCCTTTTGATGTATTGCTCGATTTTATTTGCTAACATTTTGTTGAGGATTTTTGCTCTGTATTCATGAGGGATACTGATTTGTAGTTTTATTTTCAAATGCCTTAGGTTTTGGTATTAGGGTAATGTTGACCTCAGAAGATGGGGAGAGTTCCCCTTTTGCATTTTTTGGAGATAAAACCCTCTTTCCAAAATTATAACAGGGGAAATTATGACAGTAAAAGAAATCAGACCTAACGAACCTCATTTTGCTTCTAACCTTGAAGCTGTTCTTGTTCATTCCTGGGCATAGGCCGAACTAACTTGGGGAAGGAATTCAGTTCATGGTTTGTCTCTGAAACAAAATTGATCATAGCCCTATCCTGAAAAGACCCCCTTCTTGCCTGAGGACCAGTCCGCCTTTGCAGGACTAACAAATTAGCTACAAGATTAGAAATTACAGTTTAGGGGTCATGCAGCCTCTGGCTTCAAGAGTCTGAAACGCCCCAATAGCCCCTAGGGATAACAATCACTATTATAAAACCTAAGATCAGTGCTTGAGATATTTTGCAGACCTTGCACTCTAGTGGATCAACTGACACCATCCAGATTGGTAATCTGGCTCAATGAGTTCTGCCATCTCACCCAGGAATAGAAAACAGCAAGAGAAACTCACTTCGACCCTCTATGATTCCATCTCCAGCACTCCACACTAAGCTCCTACCTGTCAAATTATCTTTAAAAACTGATTCCCGAATGCTCGAGGAGACTAATTTCAGTAATAATGAAAATAATGAAACTCCAGTCTCCTGCACAGCCGGCTCTGTATGCATTACTCTTTGTCCATTGCAATTCCCCTGTCTGGATAAATGGGCTCTCTGGGCAGTGGGCAAGGTGAACCCGCTGGGCAGTTACAGAGGAGATCTTGTAGAATTGGTACTATTTCCTCCTTAAATGTTTGATGGAATTCACAAGTGAAACTATCAGCGTCTGGTGTGGGTTTTTTGCTTTTGTTTGTTTGTTTGTTTTTTTTAGACGGGGTCTTGCTTCCTCTCCCGGGCTGGAATGCAGTAGTGTAATCATAGCTCACTATCCTTGACCTTCTGGGTTCAGGTGATCCTCCCATTTCAGCCTCCTGAATAGCTGGGACTACAGGTATGTGCCACCAACCTGGCTAATTGTTTTTGTAGAGACAGGGTTAGGAGTTTTCTTTGTTGGAATTTTTTTTTTTATAAGTAGGAATGATACCTCTTTGATAGATACAGTACTATTCAGCTTATCAATTTTTCTTAAGTCAGTTTTGGCGGTTTGTGTCTCTTAAGGAGCTCCTTTCATTTAAGTTTAATTTATGGGTATACTACATATTTGTCTTTAGAACATTTTTATTGTCCTTTTAATTTTTGTGGGTTCTGTAGTAATGTCCCTCTTTCATTCCTGGTCATTTGTGTCTTCTTTTTTTTTCTTGGCTAGAGGTTTATCATGAACACATGAAAAAATCATGTGTTAATGATTTTTTTCTCCTCATAAAACCAGTTTTTAGTTTCAACATTACTGGTTTCTTTTTTCTTTTTTTTGTTTTGAGACAAGGTCTCATTCTGTTGCCCAGGCTGGAGTGCAGTGGCATGAACATGACTCACTGCAACCTCAGCCTCCCAGGACTCAGTTGATCCTTCCACCTCAGTCTTCCAAGTAGCTGGGACTATAGGTACACACCACCACACCCAGCTAAGTTTTGTATGTTTTGTAGAGATGGGGGTCTCACCATGTTGCCCAGGCTGGTCTTGAACTCCTGGGCTCAAACTGTCTGCCTGCCTTTGCCTCTCAAAAGTGCTGGGATTACAGGCATGAGCCACCGCACCCAGCCTCAATGTTACCGGTTTCTGTTCCTTACTAATTCATATCTTTTCTTCTGTCTGCATTAAGTTTAATTTGCTCTTATTTCTCTAGTTTCTTATTTTTTAAATAATTGAAATAAAGAATAGGGATGGGGAGTCTCACTGTGTTGCCTAGACTGGTCTCAAACTCCTGGGCTCAAGCAATCCTCCTGCCTTGACCTCCCAAAGTGCTGGGATTATAGGCACATGCCACTGCACCTGGCCATTGCTCTAGTTTCTTAAAGTGGAGGCCTAGATTACTGATTTGATACCTTTATTCTTTGCTAATAGAACATTCAGAGTATTCTTCCATAACTCCAGCAATCAAGAGTTCATTTCTTCTGGAGGCAGCCCAATCCACTTTTGAACAACTCTTAATGGTTAGAAAGTTTAGTTGGGTATTGAGCCAAGGCTGCTTCCCAATAATTTCCACTCTAGATCCTTGTTCTGTTCTTTAGAGTATCACTGAATGTATTTTTCAAGCTAGTATCTTTAGCTCTTTTATCTCTATTCTTCCCCTCAGGGTCAGGCACTTTGTAAGAGTTTTCTACATCTCTCTCCATTTCCTAGTCTTCAGGTCCTTCCTCAGCAAACAGAAATATCATGCCTAGTCATACCATGCCATGACAATGTCTCTAGCAGAGATTACTAAGGACTGCACTGTCACCAAGTTCAATGCATACCTTTCAGTCTTCATCCTATGTGGTATCTCTAAAGTATTAGGCACTGTCCTCCTCCACTCCTATGACGAGGTGTGCCTTTGCACCATTTTGGCTTCTCCTTTTTAGCATCTTTGCAGATTTTATCTCTGATCATCCCTTAAATGTTTTTTTTTTTTTTTTTTTCTTATTCTATTGTCCTGGTTTATCTCATCTACTCCCATGACCTGAAACACCATTCACTGTCCACTATTAATCAAGCCTGTGTTTTCATCCAGACTTTTCTCCAAAGCTCTGGACCTGGATATCCAACTCATTGCTGGATGTTCCCACTTGAATATTCCATAGCTCAATGTTTCTAAAGCTGACCACCTTCTCCCCCTTATCACCTGGTGTTCCTTGCTCACAGAATGGCACAATCAACTCATCTGCCCAGGCCTAAACCCTGGGGTGCATCTTCTCTCTTTTTCCTATGAAGACCAATTAGTCTTTGTCCTGCTGATTCTCATGTATGATTCTTTGCACGTTTCTCCACACCAACCACTACAACACTAAGAGCTAACAACCCCCCATAAGGGTAGGGATGGCATCTCTATTTCTGCCTCTCATCTCCAGTCCCCTGCATATATTAGTTTCTCAATAATTTATTAAATGTCTACACATTTGTTACTCTATAAATGTTTCTTACATGAGTAAATAAATTTGTCTACATGACAGTCCTCCAAGTATGAGAATGCTACTATTACATCCATTCATTCATCCAACAAATATTTATTGAGCACCAGGCACTGTTGCAGGCTTTGCAGATATGATGCTGAACAAGTTAGACTAGATCTTTGCCCTCACAGAATTTATGTTCTAGTTGACAGAGACAGATAAAAACAAGTAAACAAATCAGAAAATTTCAGGGTAATACGCTAGGCAGTGACAGGTTTGGGAAGGGACTACTACAAGGTAGTTAGAAAGGATCTTTTTGGCCGGGCGTGGTGGCTCAAGCCTGTAATCCCAGCACTTTGGGAGGCCGAGACGGGCGGATCACAAGGTCAGGAGATCGAGACCATCCTGGCTAACACGGTGAAACCCCGTCTCTACTAAAAAATACAAAAAACTAGCTGGGCGAGGTGGCGGGCGCCTGTAGTCCCAGCTACTCCAGAGGCTGAGGCAGGAGAATGGCGTAAACCCGAGAGGAGGAGCTTGCAGTGAGCTGAGATCCAGCCACTGCACTCCAGCTTGAGTGACAGAGCCAGACTCCGTCTCAAAAAAAAAAAAAAAGGATCTTTTTGGCAAAGTGTGGTGGCTCACGCCTGTAAGCACTTTGAGAGGCTGAGGTGGGATGAATGCCTGAGCTCAGGAGTTGGAGACCACCCTGGGGCCGACAGGGTGAAACCCCGTCTCTACTAAAATACAAAAAATTAGCCGAGCTTGGTGGTGCATGCCTATAATCCCAGCTCCTTGGGAGGCTGAGGTAGAATTGCTTGAACCTGGGAGGTGGAAGTTGCAGTGAGCTGAGATTGCACCACTGCACTCCAGCCTGGGCCACAGAGCTAGACTCTCTCTCAAAACAAAAACAAAACCTTTTTTTTTTTTTTTTTTTTTTTTGAGAGATGTTTGAGTTGGTGACATATGAATAGAGAATGGAATGAGTTAGTGACATTTGATTAGAGAATGGAATGAAGCAAGGGATCTAGCCATGTAAATATGAGGTAAGGGTGGTCCAGTACAAAGGCCCTGGGGCAGGGAACGAGTTAGGGCGTAGTGTTGAAGAGACTCACAGTACATACGGCAGGAGGCCCTAAAGGTAGGGAGAGACCAGATCAGGTGGGGCCTCGTAGGCATGGGGCTAAGTGTGAATTTTAACTGTACCAAGGAGCTATTGAAGTTGTTCCCGAGGACTGGTATACATAGCCCCACTGCCAAGTGTTCTCATCTTTCACTTTTCCAAACATTTCAGTTGTTCCTAGAAATGTCTTATTACTGGAAACTGGCCATTGCGTGAACTATCAACTTTCTGTTTTGTTAACATGTGTAAAGTGGTGTGGGCAGCCGTCTTAGGGGATAGAGGAAGGGGAAGAGAGCTCTGGTTCTCTGCAAGAGTAATGCTGCTGTTTTGTTCATTTACATGATGAGCTTCTTCAGATTTCTTTTGGGGAGACAGTGTTCCACTTACCCCCTTCAATGCCCCTGCCACCCCAATGCAAACTGAAACTGCAGGACCAGAGGTTCTTTGGGGGTGCTTCCTGCTGGCAAACTTCTGTGTGTGCTTCGTAATGTCATTTATCAATGAAGGTGAGAAACAGAAGGATGCGATTTCTTAAGGGATGGAAAAGCATTTGCCTGGAAGGTCCCAGGATTTGAGCTATGTAGCTATTTTCATGATGAGGTGGCTACACACTCTGCAACACCTTTTGTGGAAGGTGTTTGTTTGGCATTCAAGCTGAGATCATTGTGACTGATAAAAACATCCATTTTGGAGCACACAAAGGCCTGTGTAAGGGATACAAGCAAGCTTCCATTGTGGAAGCCCAGGCGAGGCTGACCTCCCTCTTGTCTGATCCTTATCTTAAAGGATCCACACTAGGCCATACAGTCTGCCTAGGAACCCATCAAGCCATGACCTGCTAGAAAGGCTCCTTGCTGTGGCCTGTGAAGACCACCCAGCCTTGGTTCTCTCTCCACTCAGCTCCCTCCTTCCCACTCCACTCTGACTGTTTCAGCCATAGGAGTTGTTTGTTATTCAAACATGCTGTCTGTGTGCCCATCACAGAATCTTCCCTGTCTCTGGAATGCTGTCTAATCCATCTCTTCTCCCTTACTCTCTTTGCTTAGCAAATTCTTGTTCTTTCAGATCGCAATTTAAGCATCATTCCTTTTAGGAACACTTCCCTGACCCCAATGCCTCCCTGCTCATGTAGGTTCCTTTATTAAATGTCCTCAAACAACTGAGTTCTCTTCCTTTCCAGCATCTTAACTCAATCTATATTACACATTCCCATACGTGACTAGTTCATAAATGTCTACTCCCCCACCACTGAAATTTAACCTCCATGAAAGTAGAGACAATGTCTATCTTTGACCACATCTTATTCCCAATAGTGAGCACAGTGCCTAATATATAATAAATGCTCAATAACTATGTAGAATTAAAGTTGAAAAGTCCCAGCATGTAAGGAAGTTTAGCCTTAGAATACAATCTCTCTTATTTGGGGCCTATGTGTTTCTCCTTATTGTAATAACAAAGGGAGTATTATCTCTTCAATTTTACTGATTATGAAGTGGTTTTAAGAATTGTCCATGTAGTGGGATTTTCAGGTGTTTTAATTTTCTTTCCCACTCTTTCCCCTTTTTTTTTCTACTTATATGCATTTACTAAGTTTTCTACATTGAACCTATATTACTTTAAAAAATTAACTTGAAAAAAAGAACCCTGAAAGCAACTACTTTTTCCCAACTTGAAAGTAAAGAGCTTTTGGAGTCTTGTTGCTGGAATCAGAGGGGAAAGGAAATGAAATCCTAGCATGCCACTTGATCCAGCAAAGAAAAATATTTGCATAGGGGCCAGGCACGGTGGCTCATGTCTGTCATCCCAGCACTTTGGAAGGCCAAGGTGGGTGGATCACCTGAGGTCAGGAGTTTGAGACCAGCCAGCCAACATGGTGAAATCCCGTCTGTACTAAAAATATAAAAATTAGCTGGGCATGGTGGCACATACCTGTAGTCCTAGCTACTTGGGAGGCTGAGGCAGGAGAACTGCTTGAACCTAGGAGGTGGAGGTTGCAGTGAGCCGAGACTGAGCCACTGTACTCCAGCCTGGGTGACAAAGTGAGACTCCGTCTCAAAAAAACAAAAAAGAAAAAATATTTGCATAGGTTTAATGAAAATAGTTTTTGTTTTAGGCTACACTTAAGGACATGACAGATGCAGAACAAAAGACAAGTATTATAAAAAATACAGTGGTGATGAAGTAAAAGTGAAGCTGACAAGAGGCAGGAAGTGGGAGTACCAGGGGTGGTAATTTCCTTAGTCTTTTGTCTTTTCATGGAAAGGAGTCTACTAAATCATGTTAGCAAAAGCGGCAATAGAGGTATAAGTATATTATCTATGATTACAAGGGAAAACAACAGAAGCAGTAATATAATCAAATGTTGAGAGGGAGAGAGATAAATGAGATAAAATCTCATCTTTCCAAGTAGGGAGTCAGTATTGTCTAAAGTTGCTAATTAAGAAATAGGTTACCCTCATGAGCGTTATGGAGGTGACTGGAAGAACTGGAAACAGAAGCGATGAGGACAGGCTGCCCAGGGAATTGGGAATACAGGTGGGCAGAAGTGCAGTAGAGCCAAGTAGGATGTTTTTCTTTAAAAGCTCATCTGTAGTATTTGATTTGTTATAATGTGCAATTAAGAACTTAATGGAATTAAGTTATAGTGTGCAATTAACAACTTGAACAAAATGAAGAGGCTAGATTAAATGGTCTCCAAGTCTTTAGAACCAAGAGTCTGTAAAATACAACCACTTTTGTCTTTAGAGAAGGAGAGGCAATGAACATTACTGAGCACTAACTAATGAGCTAGCTGCTTTATGTCAGTTGCCTGCTGTATGCTTCTGGACAGCCCTGTGAGATAGGGCTCACTGTCCCCATCCTGTGGAGTAAGGTGAACTTTCCTAACTAGGTCCCCACACAGATGCTTAAATAAGCAGTAAGGCTGACATTTAGATCCAGGGCCACTCCACTTTGACACACATTGTTTATCCATGGCAGCCAATGCAGCCAAAGTCTTGGGAAGCTTGACTTTTCCCCTTCATTATATATACATGTCATTAAATGGCAAAGTTACCAAAAATAGAAATAGAAAATCACTTAAAATCTTAACACCTAAGAAACTTCAGCCTCACTCATATCTGATAGGCTCATTTCATTTGTTGACTTATTAGGTTTTTGGTTATAGCAACTAACATTCTTTAAACTGTGGTATATATGCAGTTTGAAGAAGAACAAGAGTCTGAGCTACCTTCTTCTGTGCAAAGAAATAGGAAATTACTGATACCTTTATTCCCAACTTCCAGAGGTAGCCTCGACCCTGAATTGGTTTAAATAATTTCTTGGCAGACAGACTACTTTTTATAAATCTGCTGATGTGTTTCCAAGTCTATAATTAGACCACTCACGTCAATTTGTACCCACAAATTCCTTCTTCCCTGACCCTCTTACCCCTACCCAAAGTTTTCTACCCAGTTTTATCCATCCCATAAATCCCCATTTAAGTTTTACCTTGTAGGAGTGTTCCAAGCCCCTCCAGTCCACAGTGCCTTTGCTTTTTAAAAACTTACCAGAGCTCTTATTCATTCAGGGCTTCCACTAGGCCATCTGCAGACTGGGCTGTCTAATCTAGCCCAGGGTCCTGAAATCTGACCTTCTGATGGAGGACCAGGACATTGACCCACATCTCATGCAAACATTGATTAAGAGAGAATCTTCTTGAGGGACCACCCGTGTGTAGGACCTGCACATTCTCTATATTTTTCTTGTTGGCCTGATATGCGAGGCCAGCAAGAACGTAGAGAACATGTGTATAATAGGATCTAGATACCCAACAAGGTGGTACCAAGTTCTGAAGACTTTCATTCTGACTTGAATAGAGCCTGAGCCAGAGATTAAGTAATTCTTCCATTTATATAGCAAACAATAAGCACAAGGCTTTCTGCAAGGTGCTGGAGTAGGTGAGGGAGACCAGATGCACAACGCTAACCAAGATGATGACAAAAGCAAGTAAATGGGCAATTCTAATAAGTGCTACAATTGGGGTGTGCCTGGGGTTTATGGGGATGCAAAGAGGAGCAACCAATTCAGACCTTTGGGGAGGATGATAGGGAAGGATTTCTGAAGAAGGACGCTAACTTGGAACCAGGGGTGAGTGATGGACAGCTAAGGGGGAATAGTACCTGCCAAGGCCTCAAAGCAAGAGGCAGGGCTGAGAGCCAAGGTAGGCTGAAGCTTTCAGTGCTGGAGGAAAGTGATATGAGACAGGAAGGAGGGGTGGGCAGGAGTGGTTTGGGAAGAATCTTCTAAGTCTCACTTAGATTTCTGGATATTATCCTGATGGTTTTCATCAGGGAAATGGCAGAGCTGCAGTTTCACCTTCTGGTTGCAAGGGAGAGAAAGGATTGGGGAGAGCAAAGCGGGTGTTGGAAGAGCCCAAGCAGGAGAAAGCAGGGCCAGGAATAAGTGGCAAAGGAGATGGAAGGAAGTGAGCAGAGGCCACAGACCTGATGACTGAACATCAGGACAGGAGGAAAAGGACCCCTGCACAGGGCACCTGTATGATGACGGTGCCGTTCGTGGAGTGAGAGGACACAGTGAGGCTGCAGGCAGGAGGAAGCCAAGGTCAGATTCAGGCAAGGTAAATTTCTGATATATGTGGACATGGAAAAGAAGATATCTAAAAGGCAACTGGATGTGAGGCCTGGGCCCTGAAGAGTCTGTGGAGTAGAGCTGAACTTGGAAGTCAGCATGGGATGGAGGCTGACCCCAGGGGAAAGGAACTGTGCCAGGTTTGCATGAGTGGGTGCTTCTCAGGGTGACCAAGACCCTTCCGGAGACTTGAGTTCTTCTGATTATATGAGACTCAAGAGAAAAAAAGCACAAAGTGCTCCTTGAGTTCAAGGGAAGACATAGATTCTGAACATTTCCATGTCTACTAGCATACAGCCTATGCAGGGATAAAAAGACACCTTTCAAGTCAGGAATAGGGAAGATGCCACTTCTCTGCATTTGCTGCTACCTCTTTATTCCTTTCTTTAGGTCACCAAATATCTATTGAGTGCTTGCTCTGTGATCTGGCAGACAACCCAAAGGCACAGAGATGAAGATGACACGCTCCATGGAGCCAGTGAGGGGCCTGGATGCTGCGGGAAACACTATAACAGGTAGAGCTCTCTATAAAAATGAGATTTCAATGAAGTTTACCATCTAGTGGAAAAGAGATCCAAGGATCCAAGGACCCCCATGACTGAGAAATAAAACAGAATCAACTGGGTTCAATAGGAGAAGCTGCTGACAAAGGGCTTTGGAGACTGAGAAAAGAGAGAAACACCATCAAGTTCCTCGCAGAGAAAGGCATTTGATAAAATGTGTGTTGATTAAAAGGACCAGCGGTTTGGGGAGGATGAGGAAATGATGGCTGTGAGATGGGCCTGAGAGGAGGGGCAGGGTTTTGAACTGTGAGGAAAGGTGCCATCCCATTCAGAAGGAGGATGAAATCAGGGATAAAATGAGGTGGCTGATATGAAAGGAGTAGGGCATCCTTGGCTTGGGCTTGTGAGGAGTGTGGGCCACAGTGCTATGGGCAGTGAGTGAGCCAGGCTTTCAGTTCTTACGTGGCTTAGAGAAAAGGTTGATTCAAGTCTCTTTGCTCATGGCAAGAGGAGGAAAGGGGGCTCTTGGTAACTGAGGACCTGCTTCTTAAGCATTGGAGACTTCGCATTCATTACCTCATTTAACACTAAGAACTCTGTGAGGTAGCTCCTTAGTCCCAGCACTTTTCAGGTGTGGAAACTAAGGCTTAGAGAAGGAGTGTCCCACGTTTTGGCTTCCCTGGGCCATACTGGAAGAAGAATTGTCTTGGGCCACACATAAAAATAAAATACACTAATGACAGCTGATGAGCTAAAAAAAAAAAAAAAAAAACCCAAAATCTCATAACGTTTTAAGAAAATTTATGAGTTTAGGTCAGGCTGCATTCAAAGTCGTCTTGGGCCGTGGATTGGACAAGCTAGGCTTAGAGAATATAACAGAGTCTCATAGCTATACAGTATAGAGGCAAGACTTGAACCCAAGATTTCTGAATTCAAAGATATATGGTTTCCAGTGGAGACCATGGAAATCAACCGGAAATCAGGCTGAGAGAGCCTCATGCAACTCACCCTGCCCTTCCCCTTGGTCTCATTCCGTGTAAGTCTCCAGACTTAATGACACCAGTTCTTTGATAGGTATGGTGTCTTCCTTTGGACACAGGCAGAGTATAAGTAAATAGAGTAATACTTCCTATTAAATGAAGAAATGGGTGATAAACCAGAGCTACGGCCTCTCAGGATTGTCTTACTGCCAAAGGCCTGCTCTCATCTCCAAGTGGCCATCCGGCCTACCAGGCAATCACCTTCTTTAATATCAACCTCGCTGTGTTCTACTTGCTGAGTCTTATAGTCCTAGATGAGACAAAGGCATGAGGATTCCTGGGTGCCTTTAACAAGTCTCAAGTTGGGAATACTGATTTTAAAACTCCAAGTGGTCACTTAGAATGTTCTGGGTAGTAAATGTCCCCAGCATGAGTTTCCGTTACTCATCATTAGGCAGCAGACTCTGTCCCCTAGAATGAGTCTCCTTCAGAACCATAATGGTGCTGGGAGGGAGAGGCTGGGCTTGCAATGCAGTCGATGCATCAGCAAAGACCCCAGGAACTAACTGTGTTTTTTACAAGTGACTGGAATGTGCAGTCAGCAAATTCACAGACTGGAAATAAAAGTGAATTAAGTTCGCAATTTAACTGGAACAGAGACCCCCAGTCCTCCTTTCCCCATGCTGCCTTGAAAAAGGAAGAGCTGACTGGTGAGCCCTATCCAGTTAGTGTCCTGGGCTTTGCTGCATTGCCTTGCTGTACAGGACTGTGCATCTGACCAGGTGGAAGTGGGCATTTTGGGAGGAAGGCCGCTGCCCAGATACCAAAGCAGGACAAATGCCAGCACCTGGAATGCTGGAACAACGGGCAGTTTCCAGGGGTCTCAGATCATTGCTGCTTTTGCTGGGAGACAATGATACCGTCTTGTCAGGGTTTGTGCTTATTTTGGGGCGATGGGGGGAGTTTATCACCCAAGGCTGCTGGGTATCGTTTATGTAGCAAGTATAGTATCCAAGTGCATCACATCCTAGGGAATGCCAAGCACACTGCAGAAATCAGAGATTGTTTATAATCACTTTCTAGCAGATGTTATTCTTTAAAATATATGTAAAAGAAAGAAGTGAAATGTCTTGAGGAAGGATACCTTTTTATGATTTCCTGAAGGCAACATGTGTCCCAGTGATGGCCCTGGGGTCACCTCATATATCAACCACTATTGAGAGGCAGCAGTGGCTTTTGGAGAGGATTCTGACACCAATTCAGTGCAGCAGGATCGATCGACAGCTGTGGCGAACTCGAAGGGGGCAGTGGCATTCAAACTACAAATCTGCTGTTCCTGATTTCCAGTGACCATCATCATTAATAATCTAGTTACCTTACATGTGGTATTTGACTTGAAATTTGTCATTTTCTTCTGGGAGTGCACCAAATACTTAATTTAGCCCCTAGGCAAAGACTGTCCTCTGGAAAATTACTAACTTTAGATATATTTTAATGATTGCCACTCTAGCCTCTTTTTTTATTGGCTATCTTTATGTTCACTTTCAAAAAATTAGCAAATGCAGATAAATTTTTTAAAGAAGGAAAAAACGTATAACTCCACCACCCAGGAGTCACCACTGCTAATAGCCTTTTCCAGAGTTTGAACTGCCAAGTTCTTCTCTGCACATACCATTTCAGCATATATTTTAAAATAAGAACAGAATATACCTACTCTTCTGTAATCTATTTTTATAATTTAGTATATACTATTAGCATCTTCCCATGTGCAGTACAAAGCTTCTATCTGGATTTTTTGGGCCTATTTTTAGTTATCCTACATCCTTTTTAAAACGAGCATCCTACTCCTCAAAATTACTTGATAAATGAATATTCACTAAAGTACCAGCTCTCAGAGCATGCTCTTTCTCCCAGCACATCTCAGCAACCCCATTTTAGTGGGGCCTTCTAAAGATCAGGGTGGGCCTGGTGGCTCAAGCCTGTAATCCCAGCACTTTGGGATGCCGAGGCTGGTGGATCATAAGGTCAGGTGTTCAAGACCAGCCTGGCCAACGTGGTGAAGCCCCGTCTCTACTAAATAAATACAAAATTAGCTGGGCGTGATGGCGCTCACCTGTAATCCCAGCTACTCAAGAGGCTGAGGCAGGAGAATCACTTGAACCCCAGAGGCGGAGGCTGCAGTGAGCCGAGACTGTGCCACTGCACCCAGCCCAGGCGACAGAGTGAGACTCCGTCTCTAAATAAATAAATAAATAAATATCAGATAACATTCCAAACCCCTGGAGTGAGTCTCTAATAGCATTTCAGATACTGTGATAGAAAGTGGAGGTGCTCTTTCTTGGGGACTGAGGGGGTGTTCTTGGTGCTCTTGAATTGTAAGGCCAAGGTGGTAAACGTCAACAAGCCTTAAGGTAGAAGCCAAGGACAGTGGGATTCAGTCTTGCCTTGATGCAGACCTGCAGTGAACCTCAGTTTCTTTCTCTGTAACTTGACCCCCAAAGTATGCCATGTGGTTGGGTTGTGCAGCCAGGCAGAGTGGTAATAATAGATAAGTTGGTGGAATAGGCATGGCTGAAATCTTCTGAGCCTTGTGGGTCAAAGTTGGGAGTTTGAATTTTAAGAACAAGAATCCACCTGTCAGTTTTAAGCTGGAGAGTAAAAATCTGATTTATCATTGTATGAAGACCCCTTTGCTGTTAATGCTAAGGCATGGCCCTCTCTCGGCTCAAGCATGGAAAGGCAGTGACCCTCAGCGGAGCTGGGTTTGAGACATTTCTCTTAGAGCATAGGGAGAAGGCATTCTTGTGTGTTAGCATTCCTGAAGCAGATGGCAAACCTTCCCCCCACGGCCAGTGGGTGGAGGGTGGCTGCCAGAGGTGTTCTCCTAAGGCCACTCACTGACCTCTAATTTGGACTGGCCAGCTTCCCTGGCTTCATTTGCCTTTCTTGGATCTTAAACTGGTATTTCCTGATGGTGAATCAAATAGGTGGTCAGCCTGTGAGTCACGGCTGACTTCGGTGCTAGCAAATGCCTCTATAAATTTTTTAAATGAGGCCAGATGTAGCTCCGGGATATATGTTACCAAGAATAAATCTTACCAACTAGCAGAGTAGCTGGAAAAGACAAAAACCCTCATGACTTTCCTCTTCATACATCACGACCTTGTCTGCTTTAACCCCTTTCCTTCTTAACTTTTTGATCCCTGATGAAGTTTTATGTCTCCCACTTCAACTTCACATTAGGAAAAATTCTAAACATATAAAATATTTGAAGGAATAATATCCTTATACCCTTGACATAGAGTCACAATGAACACTTTGTCATATTTGCTTTATTTTATGGAGTCATTTGAGAGTAAATGGAAGACACTGAGTCACTTCAGCCTTCAACACCTAAGCATGCAACTCCCAAAAACAAGGACACCCTACTGTGTAACCTCAGAATCGTGATCCCTATCATATACGATGTAGTCAAGACTAAAATTTCCTCAATTGTTCTTAAAATATTTTACAGCTGTTTTTGGAACCAGGATCTAACCATGATGAGTTTTCCAAAGTGTGAATAATATGCAATTGCTATACAAAAACAACGAACTTCAATGATCCCTCCTTGGAGAACTGCCAGGAGCTTGTGCTTCTGCAGAAGTTTCTCTCTGGGAGGAGTTAATAAGTGAAAGTTAGGATTCAGTAACTTTGCATGTACCAAGTGCCATGCGAATGCTTGTTATTCCCACTATATGATAACTACAAGAGAAATAATCAGTAGGTGATTAAGAACCACGGTCTGTCTACTGTAAAACTGCTGTGCTGACAGTAAAAGCAAAAAAGGTTTCTAGAGTCAGGGTGCAAAAAAATATTTTACTGTAAGGAAGTCACATCAGAATTCAAGGGATTCATGTTGTATTTTTGCATTGCTTTCTGTCTTAATTTTCTTTTGTATTATACTTAATTTAAAACTGATGAACATCAATTTTAAAACTGAGGGATTCCATCAAATATCAAAAACCTTACGTGTTCCCAACTCACTTAGTCTATGAGGCTAACTGGAGACTTGATTTCTCTTGGCTACAGGCTACCATAAAGATTCCGTGTACATATTTTAAAAAGATTCAATATGATCCTAAGAATGTCAGATTTATGCAGAATGGCATTAGACTCTACATTTAGGGTTCTGTTCACAGTTGAGTGAAAAACTACCATTTTTAGCTGATTTCCTAAAGAGAATAATCAAACCAGTATTTTCTTAACCTTTAACTCTGATTTTGAGGCAACAAAAGACAAATAACACTAATGCATTATGTTTTTGTGTGGAGAAAGGAGCTGAAAATGGGAGGTCCAGGCAACCCCACAGGGATCACTGCCTGGATTTTCTAGCAGGAGGGAGGTGGAGAGCTGGGCCTAACCAGAGAGCTTAGTGTTCTAAACATTCCCTTATATGGAGGCACATAATGTGTTTCCCGCATACTGATATTAAGCCCCAAGGATACACAGCCTGTGAGGCAGGCAAGAAATTAGGCTTCCCATTTCCACCATGACCCTCTCCCTTGCACAGAATGTACAAGTCGCAGCTTCCAGCCCTCCTTTGGGACTCCAGGTGCAGTGGAAGCCTCAACCGAGAGACGGTGCCTCTGCTCCTATTCCACTGGTACCTCACTTCCAGCAGCTCTTGGTAGCCCTCGCTAAATCTATCAGTAATTTAATCTTACCTGATTGTATGTGATCTTCTCCTGTCAATCTATGCCTTGCTTGAATAGTGCTGTATATTACTATGTTTCATCTCCAACCCCTTCCCCTGTCCCCTGAATTGTCAAGGGGATAATAGACTTCTTATTCTGGATCAGAATAATATCTGGTCAACTGGGAAAGATCTATAGCCAAGAAACTGTGGTCTAGAAAGTGGGCTTTCCCTTCCCTCAAGTATATGCCAATGTCTTCCAAGGTTAGCATTTCCTAAAGTGGAAATTGGGCATATAAGGAAATGTGATTTAATCGTAATGAGCCACACAGTGAGCAAGTTCTTTCCTTTTTCAGTTTCCTGTCAATCTTTCTGACAACCTTAATGAGAAAGTTTCCATTTGAAACCAGCACATGTTAGCACCTAATATTTACTAATCTTGTTTTTATCAAAGAGGGAGTAGGGCTTGTGTTCAGAGATCTGTGCAGGCAGCAGCTGGAATTATATGACTTTGCTGTATTTTGGTTGAATGTATTATTCTGGTTGCTTTCTAATGATGGCAAGAGATGATTTTTTTTTTTTTTAATGCAAGTGATGGTTTCCTTTTAAAATTAAGTTTCATTAAAAGGATTATGTAAATAACAGAACCAGTGATCTGCAGATGTGGCAAGAATTGTGACAACTAAGCACCCATGTCAAAAGTCTGGCAGCTCTAGTCCAAGAAGATGCTTCTAGATCAGAGATCCTCTACTCTGGCTGCACATCAGAGTCAAGTGTGGAGCTCTGAAAATATCTGAGTCTGGCCAGGCGTGGTGGCTTGAACCCCACCCCTGGAGGGCTTGGAGGCTAACCCTCTATGCTGAAAACCGGCGGGTGGGTGGTGAACAGTGCCGTCAGGGATGGGATATGTCCTGGAGTCTCACACTCTGCCTGGCCCATAGGGGCTCTTGGTCTTGTCTGTGGAACCAGTGACTCTTACCTCTCAGACCATTTTTTCCCAAGTCCTGATATGTTCACACTAACAGGTTTGTTTTTCAGATAAAGCCATGTCTGAAAAGATGTAAATATACTTAAAAATCATAAAGTCACACAAAGGAAGGGTATCATTGGGAGTCAAAGTGCCTCTATTCCACAAAGCGTGGATCATTTTCAACCAAAAACATAATCTGTGTCTGGGCTAAGAAACACTGATACAGAAAGGCCAGAGGCATTACTTGTGGGTGCCTGGGCAAAGGGACAGGATACGCTTCTTGGGCAGCTGGAGGAGTCTTTTCTCAGAGTGACAGGTAAAATCATCCTGGATCAAGCACAGGTGGGCGTATGGAGTGACGGTCTGAGAGGGGTGGTTGAGATGGGGCTTTTACTTTTTTACTTTCCATGCATTTGAATTGTATACATTTGCTACATATGAGTCTTTCCTTTTAAGGAAAAAAGTAATAAATATTTAATGCAATAAATCTAAACAATAAAGTCTAAAAAGTGAGAGATACTTCTCCCACGCCCCTGTCACCCATCACACCTCATAGAGGTAGTCATTCTTCTTACCTTGGTGAGTACTGCTTTTATAACTACTAATTTTATATGGGAAAATCTGCTAGAACATAAAAACATCTGGAAGAATATCCTTTAGAATGTGAACAGAGGTTGGCCGGGTGTGGTGGCTCATGCCTGTAATCCCAGCACTTCGGGAGGCCGAGGTGGGCAGATCACTTGAGGTGAGGAGTTCAAGACCAGCCTGGCCAACACGGTGAAACCTCATCTCTTCTACTAAAAATACAAAAATTAGCTGGGCATGGTGGTGCATGCCTGTAACCCCAACTACTCAGGAGGCTGAGGCAGGAGAATAGCTTGAACCCGGGAGGTAGAGGTTGTAGTGAGCCGAGATCACGCCACTGCACTCTAGCCCCGGTAACAGAGTGAGACTCCGTCTTAAAAAAAAAAAAAAAAAAAAGTGAACAGAGGTCATCTTAGTGTGACAAAGTGGTTTTTTCTTTCTGCTTCTCTGAGTTTTCAATCAATGAATTTATTTCAATTGTGTAATAAAAACAATTAGAGGAAAGACATTAAAAGGTAGAAGTAGGAGACAGAAGGTCAGATGTGGGGATGAAACTATTGAAAAGAACAAAAACAACTGGCAGAGCTCAGCTGGGCATCTCTCTGTACTGTAATATGCTAACCTGAAGGATCTTTGGATTCCAAGGGGCATCTGGTTTTCATCCAGACTCCTGCACTAGCTGTTAGGCTGGGAAAATCAGCTCCCTCTTGGGACCTCGGTTTTCCTATCTAGAAAATGTGAGGTTGCACTAGATGAGTGGTTTTCAACAGGGGGAGGTTTTGCCCTCCTAAGGAATGTCAGGCAATATCTGGAGACATGTTCGTTGCCACAATGAAGGGTACAACTGGAATATGGTCCAAAAATGCTGTTTGACATCCTATAAAGCCCAGGGCAACCCCCTAAAAGATTATCTGGCTCCAAATGTCAGTGGTGCTGAGGTTGAGAAACCAACCCTGGATGGTCTCTGGGGGCTTTTCCAGATCTGATTGGCATTTGGATCTGTGAGTTTGGGTCTAGACTCGCCTCATCTCTGGTGAGGGCAGTAATGCTCTCAAAGGACTGACTGGAGCATTTCTGTGGTCCACTCTAATAAAATAAGGACAGAAGAAGTAACAGAGATGAAGGCAGAGGCAAGAGGCCTTGCAGTAAAAGACAGACTAAACGGCTCTGTCCCTCCCAGGGACACGGGCCCGCCCTCCCTCACATGTACAAACAGGTCCCTCTCCTGGTGTATGCTGGCATAACAATGGCCCGAAGTCTAGAAAACCACACAAAATTTGAACAAAAACTTAGTGATTGCTATTTCCCTAATGACCACTTTCTGATTTCCCAGGGAAGAATTTCCTTTAAAAACCTGATACAAATCAGTATTTAAGTATTTTTATATGTTTCAGATTAGATCCAACAAATATTAAGAGGCTGCGATGACCAGACCATTTATGGACACGAGATAAAAGACATAGCACTACCACTACAGACTGCAGGAGAAAGGTCTTTTCAAGAAGTAGTGCCAGAACAATCTGGAAATAAAAGATTTATACCTCCCATTAAACACAAGCATCAATTCTAGGTGAACAATATGGACTTAAAGGTCTGTTTAGCCTTGAAAGACTAACCTCTAAAACTTTCCGAGGATAGCCTATCTTCATGCGTGAGAGTAGGCGAGGTTTTCTCAACAAGTCACAAGAGTATCAACCGTAAGGGAAAAAAAAAACTCCACTAAGCCTGAAGAACTTCTATTCACCAAGACACAAGCCAGAGTAATATATCTGCAATACATGTATCCATAATATATAATGGCCACAAATCCATAAGAAAGATGACTTAAAAAGGCAAGAATGTTGACCAGCACGTCACAAAAGATGGTGTCCAAATGGTTAGTAGCATGTGGAAGGAGAATCAGCATCACTAGGGAAATCAAAATCATAATGACATATGACATCCCCCGCCAGAATGGCTATGATTAAAGAGGGACAAATTGTTCATAAGGCTGCAGAGAAGTTATAACTCTCATATACTGCTGCATGCGAGTATAAATTGGTATAATTTGCAAAACTGCTTTGAAGCTAACCTAATAGGTATTTCCTTAATAAAAACAGGAGCATACATACAGCAAAACACATGTACAAGAATATTCATGACACCATTATTCATAATAGTACCAAACTATAAACAACCCAAACGTCCACCCACAGGAAAATGGATGATTCAGTTAGTCTGTTCATGCAATGAGAATACTGGAGTAATTGATTCAGTAATAAAAAATGGATCATCTATAACATGGATGAATCTCAAATGTAATCTTGAACGACAGAGGTCAGAAAGGAAAGGGAAAACATACTAGATAACTCTATATGAAATTCAAAGACAAGCAACCTTATCTCTGGAAATAGAACTCAGAACCACGATTCCTTGTGGAACAAACATACTAGATAACTCTATATGAAATTCAAGGACAAGCAACATTATCTCTGGAAGTAGAACTCAGAACCATGATTCCTTGCGGAACACTGAAGAGGGCATGAGAGAACCATCTATGATACTGTAAATGTTCTGTGTCTAGACCTGGGCTACATGGACATGTGCCTTCAGCAACCTGTACACTTAAGATTTATGCATTTGACTGTAAGATCTTAATTGAAACCACCAGAATGCCGTATAAAAACCCAAAACCAGAAAAATAATGTCACAGGTACCTGGGTTTCTGTACTAATACTGCACCCTGAATTTTGAGAAATATTTATAAGCACCTAACTTAATGAGGAAAATACCTTTGTCCAAGTCATCATCTGTTTAATTTATATCCCTCTACCTATCAATGATACATTAATCTCTGTTTTTTTTTTTTTTTAAAAGGCAAACCACAGAATGAGAAGGTATTATGGAACCTACAACCAGAAAGACCTCTGAAAATCTATTAGAAAAGACAAAATATGGAAAAGTAAAGGGGGCAAGAGATTTCTTATTCCTTTGCACTTTCTGGTATTTCCCAGTTTTTCTAAAACCAGCATATATTAACTATTTTAAAATGATAGGTCAATAATAATGCATGAATATGCTTTCCCTGTAAGAAATTAAGACATTCCAGATAAGGCTAAAAAGTCCCTGTTGACCTCTAATCCTGGATTCCTCCCTAATACCTAGAGAAAATGATTGTTAACTACTCGGTATGCTTTTTTGCCAGATCTTTTTCAATGCAGTGTTATTTGTGGGGTTTATTTTTTGTTTACATCTATGGCATCATGTGTGTCTTAAAACTTTTTTTAAGCTCAATATTGTATCTTTCACTATTTTTTATCTTGGTATGTGCAAAGCTACTTTATCAGCTTATTATTTTTACCTGCTTCAGAGTTTTCCACGAGAATGAATATTCCACAGTTTATACAGCCTTTCTTCTATGATGGCCATTAGGCATCTTTCTTTTCTTTTCTTTCTTTTTTTTTTTTTGGCAATTAGTAGTCCTCTTTCATTGAGGACAATTGGTATGTCATTTAAATATTTAATTCTAGCTTCCTAAACTTAAAAAAACCTCCAGAAAGTTCATGCTTCATTCTAATCTCAGAAAGCACTGTCTAGGCTTGGAGATCTCTCCAGCTGTCTAAGTAGAAAGGGGAGTGTGGACTTCAGTGAACCTAATCCCTGCTCTGTGTTCCCCACCCTTCCCCGACCCCTAGCCCCCAAGGACTGGGATCATCAGTACTGGAAACCTGTGCTTTAGTTCTTCCACCTCTGCTGCTGCTATGCTGTGTGACCTCAGGTGAGTTCCTTCTCTCTCGGGTTCTCTGTTTTCTCACTTATGAATAGAAGGAGTTGAAACATTCATGCTGTAGGGGGTCTGTCTCAGCTCTGAAGGTCATTGATACTGAGTGTCCTGTTGTCCTCAGTGATACACGTGAGTGACCACCCAGACAGTGCCTGAGGAAGTTGTCCTTTCCTTGCAGCCCCCATCAATAGTCTGCCTCCTGGAGTCTGAATAGGGGAAGCTGAACTGATGGTCTTTGAGTCACAGTTCCTCATGAAGAGAGGTGCTTAACAGGAGACACTCAGGGACTGAGGCTTCAGGGACCCCCCCTACCCCGACTTCCACTGTTCCTGGTGCCCCTGAGGCCTTCAGAAGTTGTCCCTATGTATCCCTGTGACTTCTGAAGGCTACATTGCTATAGCAACCTGGGTCTGCTGATCTGTGTAAAAAACCTATCAATTAGTTGTCTGGAGAGTCCATTTAAGGGGTAACAAGCAATTACTCCTTATAGAGGAAGAGCAAACAGTCCCCATTTCAGAGCCTCTCAGGGTGAGTTTGAGAGCGGCAGGTCCAAGTCACTTATTTTAGGGATGGGGGCACCGAGGGATGAAATGAACTGGTTCATCCCAAGTCACAAAGACAATTAGAGGCAAGGCATCCTTACTGGCTCTGATTCAGAAGCTCCATTATCTCTTTACCTTTGTTCCAGGCTCTTCCTTTCCCCTCCCGTCTATTGTCCAAGCACCTACTGCCTCCAAGATGGGCTCTAGACCGTAAGAGACTTGTCCTTCACTCTCCCAATAGCCCCCAGGCCTTTGAAAACAGCCAAGCAGACCCCCTCACCTGCTGCTCACATGGCATCCTGCAGTGGCCCATGAGGCCCCAGTGACCTGCTGACTGGCTGCCTCCCTCCACGGCTCTTACCTCTGTCCCCTTGGCACCAGCTCACTATGAGGTCCTCCCTGTCCCTTAAAGACCAAGCTCTATCCTCTTCAAAAACAGCACATCTCTCTCTGACACAGTCACTCTCCCTTTATCCTATAATCCTGTGTATTCCTTCACAGCTCTCCTCCCCATCTGCAACCACAATCTGATTTTTATGACTTTGCTCGTTTCCCTCTCTGGAATAAAAATGGTAAAACTCTGTCTCTTATTCATGGCCATTTATCCACAACCTAGAACTGCTCCTGGCAATGAAGAGGCTTGCCATGCCTCTTGCTGAATGAGTGGATGGATGCTGAAAGAGATTCCCACTAGGTCCTGAGAATGATGCACCCCAGAGTAACATCCTTCTGTTTCCTTCTGCTCTAGGCTGTCTCTGTTACCCTGACACCCATAGGACTGGGCCCACTGGGAGCACCTTGGGGAGGAAGGAGGAGAACACAGCCTCTGAGTCAGCCGTGAGGCAGAGCAAATCCAAGTGGTCATGCAGGAAGAAGAATGTGCCGGTTCTGCGGGGTCCTAAGAGGGAGATGTCTGGGGGGGTGTGCTTTGTTCAATATGACAACACTACTGATGTACCGATGGTTTAGTTCTTACTGCATGAGCTTTATGTGTGGTGTATCTTTCCAGCCTTGAAACTATCCTGCAAGGTAAAACAACTGTCCCCCATCATAAAAAATGAAGATAACAGTGCATGTTCTCCCCTCGGGCTGGGACAGCTTCACCAGGCAAATTCCTGCTCATTCTCCAGGCCACCTCCCCGGAGAAGTCCTTCCTCAGCCCCAAGAACACATCGAGTTCTCTGTCTCCTGTTCCCATGGGACCCTGCACTCACCCCTCCTAGCTCTTGCTGTAACCATAGACACACGATTTCAGCGTGAATATGGACAGGACAGGAGGCAGGGCTGGACACTGCTACATGCCCCAGCACAGTACCTGTCCTCAGGTATCCAAGGAATAATTATCTAATAAATGAGATGGAGAAGGGAACCCCCTTAGGGGCCTGCAGCACCACCCCACCTAAGCATGGAAATAAAATCTTGAGTTTCTTCAAGGGAAATTCCAGGCATCTAGCTAGCCCCAAGAAGTAAATAAGCAAGCTGATAAGCAAGAAGGTAACAGTACCTTAAAACAGCAGCCAAGGAAGCTAGAATCATGGGACGTTTGATTCCCTACAGAAATTAAAGATAACATCTTCACATATGAGCCGGAGTTGTTTTTCAGAAACCTGGACCCACACCAAACAGATGTGCTGGCATGCAGACCTCAGATAAGAGGGAACTGCAGGCCAAACTCTGACCGCAGTTCTTTGTTCTAAACTTATTCCTGGGAGGCCTAGAAGAAATCATACCCACAAGCCAGAGCTAACATTCTTTTCTGCTGACCCTAAATTTTAAAGCTTCTCTTCCTTACCCATTTGCAAATCAGAAACTCTCTGAATCTACCTATGACTGTAAGCCCCTACCTACTTCAAGATAGCCTGCCCCTTTGGGCTAAACCAATGTGTACCTTCCATACAATGACTTTTAACTTTGCCTGAAACTTCTGCTGTCCTGAAATTTACTCCTGCCTCTAAAAAGCCTTGTTTGCAAGCCATTGGAGAGGTGAGGTCTTAGGTGAAAACTGCTCAGTTCTCCTTGCTTGGTACCCTAAAAATAAACACCCTCCTTTCTCCTGCAGTAAACCTCGGCATGGATGTTTGTCCCCTACTGCGCCAGGCAAGTGGACCCCAGTTTGGTTCCATAACATGAGGGAATGGCAAACTAAGACCTAGACAACTGCGCTAATTGTGAATGGGAGAGCCAGGACTGGAATCCATGTCTGTCTGGAAATGAACTGAAAAGAGCATGTGAGCTTACACTAAAAGAGCACAAATTGATGCTGCAGGAGCCTCAATATCTGGTTGGAGTTGGCATCCCCTCCAACCTGGAGATACCTCATTTCCTTTGGGCTCTGGACTTACCAGAGCTTGCTCTATGAGGAGGCAGAAGAGGATGGCATTGCCCACTTCCCTCAGGCTCTGGAACACGTCTGTTTTGAGCTCTGCGTACTCAATGATGTCCTTCAGCTGGTGGTGGAAGAACTCCAGGATCCCTGGGAGAAGAAGTGGGATGGGTCAGTGGGAAGTTGACACTGCTCAGTAGGGTCTGTGGGAAACAATGACTGAGTGGCAGCCCCAGACCTGACTCTCGGATAGCAAAAAGCCGAACCACGCATCCCTCTTCTCTGCAGGCCCAGAGTGAGATTTCTTTCAGGGCTCAGTACTGGAAAAAGTTCTAGAAGCTGGCTCGTGTCTTTTTCAGAACGCACGCGCACGCGCACGCGCACACAAATGAGGCAGCACTGGACCCTTTCCAGTCCCTCCAAAGTTGCCTGAATTCCTATCATGACAGGAATGAATATTTATTAGTAGGTGTCAGATATTGTGCTGAGCACTTTATCTGTAGTATCTCATTTACTACAACAATATCACTAACTAGGCACTATTATCCCTATTTTCAGATGAGGCTCAGAGAGGGTAAGGGGCACGCCCATAGTCACATAGGTAGTAAGTAGGGCAGCTGGGACTGAACTCCAGAAATTTTAGCCTTATCTTTTTCCTATTCTCAATCATGCAGACCCAGCACTAGACATCTTGGTTTTGAAAAGAAACATCAGATGCCAAGTCACAGTCCCCATCTTTCCCTCTTCTCCAGGCCCTGTATTCAGTTCACTATCAAGGAAGGAAATAATTATTTCTCTGCCCAGCGGTCAAACAGCAAATATGTCCCTTTCCTGACTTATCTTAGATATGTCAACTTGGCACCACTGCCTGGAGCCTCGGTCTCCCCAGATATGCAGATGGAGGAAGATCTGGAGGTGCTGAGCTCGTAAGTACCTTTTCTAATAACCTGGCTCTGCATTATTTAAACACGCTGACATTTGCTGTCCTCTTCCAATTTCCCAGCAGTCCCATGAGGCAGGCCCCGCAAGCATCATCTCCCTCCACTGATAAGATGATACCATTGCTCAGAGGGATTAAAAGCCTATCTCGCTGGTGGCGGCGGAGGATGGATAGCTGGTACTCTGCCAGCTCACTGGCATGTTAGAGAAGCAAACGCTCTAAGGTGGATGGTCAGAGCCTCCCTCCCCACCATGGGATGGGTCTGGATTGTTTTGCTATCACCAACCTGGGGAGCCATACTCATGTCGGGGCAAGCGGCATATCTTGGGCATCACTTCTATCAGTGTTTTCACATACTGGAGAATGGTTCCTTGGAGCTGACAAAAGAAGAGTACAGATGAGTGAGATAATCTGCTGCAGCAAGTGTGCATCTCTGGGCTGAATTCTGGGCTACGGAGGTTTTGTTGAGACCTCTGAGAGGAAGGGGCAGGCTTGCCTAAAGGTGGAGAACAGTCCCTTTGACCTTTATAAGGGAAAATAAGCCTTTATAAGACTGAAAAAGGAGCTCTCTCATTATTCTTTTGGGCTTACAGACTTCAAGGAGGGCACATTTCTAGGTGCAGGGTCTTTCCTGGGGCTGAGGATGCTTGTATCAGATTCAGACTAAGAGCTAAAATGAAATGGAGCCAGGAAATTGTGGAGATTAAAACATGCTACTTAATTTCAGCCTGCAAAACTCATGGCATGTTCATCCCTCCTGTGCCCAAGGTTGAATTGATTAAAGACATCTTTAATCAATTACCACATTTTCTTGTTTTACTCTGGATTTAGTTCCATAATCTTTAACAACCCATGGTTCCACAAAGCTGCTGCCAAAGAATTGGAGTTAGCAGATTAATCCTATTTGCTATTCCTGATCTGGTTATAAATTACTTTTGTCACTTGAAATTTTCATAAACATCTTAAATGTTTTGGCCTTCAGCAGTGTTGCAGGAAATGAAATGAAATTCAGATGACCATATTTGGGGCAGATGCAGAATAGTGGTAAAGGGATATAGCGGTAAAGGGATACAGAACTCTCTTGAAGCCAGTACAGTATGGGAAGCAGTGTTTAGCAAGAAATCCCAAGGGAAAGAAGCATGGTGATTGATTAGAGATGTCTGCTGTGGGTAAGGGCGTGGAAAATGGCAGCACAAGAGTCATGAATTCACCCTGCTCAAATTAGATAATGGAGCACAGCTGGGGAGGATGAGTCAGTGGCAAGCGCTGAAGGACAAAATCAAGATTTCTGACTTCAGTCATCAAATACAAGGAGTTTGGGGTCAGAAAATGAGGAGCACAGCTATAGGTCAAAATGTGCACAGAAATGTAACAGAATGATAGGTAAGACCAATCCAGGGATATAGGCAAGGGACTCCCTGAGCGGTTTCTACAGGCAGAGCTGCAGTGCCTGGGATTTGTTTTCACAGGCCAGGTAAAAAGTAAAAGCAAACCTTGTTTATGTCAACCCCACATGGGCACATCTCAAGCCACACTAAGGCCTTTCCTTACCAAGCTCTTCACAATCTTTAGCAGTTCCTCCATGACCACAGCGATGCCCTGGTAACCCAGGAGTCTGCAGATAGTCTTGAAATGAGGTGGCCCCACGAAATTCCTGTAGGAGCTGTAGATGTGGCTATAGGCAATGTTGAGAGGCTGGAAAACAGAGTGGCAAAGTAAGTTCCTGAGTACTGAATGGATGCTGGTGGAGTCCTGGCAGATGTTCTGCTGACAGAAGAATTAGGAACCCAGTGTTACGAGTGTGCTCACTGGGGCCCTATGAATGTTTGCAAAATGGTGGTCATAGAGAGAGGTATGGTCAGTGACTACAGGAGGGCGCACAGTCACCAGATGGGGCAGCCACTCCCTAGCAGAAGAGGATAAAGCACTTCTAAGCAAATATCCCTTTTAAAGGGTTTCCTGCCACCCATGATGTTCCACACCCAAAGCAGGAGTTTCACAAATGGAGCCATGGGGGAAAAGATAAACAGCCAATTTCCTTTCTTAAGAGGCATTTCTAGTACTAGACATTGGCTGGAAGAACCATGTGAAAACTCAACAGCTGCTTCAACATTGTCATCTTTCCTCTACTGTTAGGTGTTTCCATCTATGACAGACGGGGTCCTGGGAACACACAGGCCTGGGAGTCAGGAGACCTCTGCTGAGTGCATGGGACAACTGTCTAGGGTTTTTGAGCCTTAGTTTCCACATCTATGAAGTGAGGGGTTGGATTAAGTCAGTGGTTTCCTAACTTTAAGAGCAGCAATCCGAAGGAAAGATACCACGGAAGCTCATATGTGAAGCAGGCAAAATGGAACTGCTCTGGCTTGGTGTTGGCTGGGGACCCAGAGCCCTGGCCACCACCATTGTCCTCTGGACCCCATGAGACACCATAACTGAACCTGAAGGATCTCTTTAAGATCCTTGTCTGAGAATATACAACCAAACTATAGGGCCCTAAATTGGTCTCACTTGTTTGGTGAGAATGTAAAGTTATCATTGACTCTAATGCTCTGTTCTGGAAATGCTGCTTGCTTACAGAGCACCTAATGCCAGGCTTTGTGAAGCCCTCCAGGTGCATTCTTGTTTAATCCACCCAACAAACCTATGTGATCTATATCATAATTAGTCCCATTTCACAGATGAGGGAACTGAGGCTCAGGTGGGAAGCAGCCTGCACTCACTTTAAGTGGGTATGGCTGATTCCAAAGCCCATGCTCCATCTACCATGGTGTATTTTGGAAGTTGAATTCTTATATAAATGATACTCAGTTTTTTACATAAGGTTTCAATTCAAAACTTAGGTTTTTTTCTTTGTTTCTTTGTTTTTTGAGACAGAGTCTTGCTCTGTCACCCAGGCTAGAGTGCAGGGATGTGATCTCGGTTCACTACAATCTCTGCCTCTGGGGTTCAAGCGATTCTCCTGCTTCAGTCTCCCAAATAGCTGGGATTACAGGTGCCCTCCACTATGCACGGCTAATTTTTTTTTGTGTTTTTAGTAGAGGCAGGGTTTCACCATGTTGGCCAGGCTGGTTTCAAACTCCTGACCTCAAGTGATCCGCCCACCTCAGCCTCCCAAAGTGCTAGGATTATAGGCGTGAGCCACTGCACCCAGCCCAAAACTTAGTTCTGAGTATAGTTCTCCCAACTGGAATTGCAAAAATCTTGTACACGGATCGTGCAATTTATGGGATGACCACATAAGATATTCTATTCACTGAAATTCTCTACTAGCTAGCTAGTTAGAAATTCTACATCAGTTAAATGGAAATTCTCATGATGCTTCTGGAGTACTGCAAGATTTTCAACTCCCTTTGGAGCCATCAAGAAAATATTTACTTGAGTTCAGTCTAAGTTTTGAGTTAAGTACGTATATATGAATTATTCTAAACTTGACAAAACAAGCATCACAAATATGCACTAATAACAAGGATACGTGAAGAACACAATTAGAGTTCCCACTAATAGCAAGGACTTGTGAAGAATTAGAACACCCATTCATTCACCAGGTTGAGTAATAGTTCACTTGGTGAGCTCATGTCTAGATATTGGGAGGCCTGGAATGTGAGAAAGAGCAAAGTTTTGTACATGACACTGAGGAGCTGCCATAGCAAACTCTGCCTGAACCTAGGAGAGGGACTTTTTGTATTTAGCTTTGAAATGTATGGGCCAGAAATGCCTTACATAGGGAGAAAATCGAACTGACTTAAGAGTATGATGTTCACTGAAGTCGATGTTCAGCAAATCCTTGGAGTGTATGACTTGCTGAGTTGATTTAGCTAACTGTGGGGCCAGGCCATGTCACTTTCTAGGTATGAAGCAAATCGATTTTAGTGGCTCTGTCACAGGCCACCCTGTCAAACAGGGCTGGAACTAGGTTGAGGTGAGTGAGGCACACAGGATGCAAAATGCTAGGAGGCGTGTACTCTTCTAAGCGAGTACAGCTTAGTTTTTGCCTTGTTAGCAAAGCCCCACTCTGTATTCTCCTGTTTCCCTCTCTGGAGATAAGGAATACATAGCAATCACCAAACAAGCCATGGCTTACCTCTGTTGAGAGGAGGAGACTAACTGGAAAGGGGCATGAGAGGACTTCCTAGGGTGATGGAAAAGCTCTACATCCTGATTGGGCTGTTGACTACATAGATGTGTTTGTCAAAACTCACAGAACTGTACATACAATTATGATCTGTGCCCATGTGCACCGAATGTTTGCGTCCCTTCCAAATTAGGATTTGGAATCTTAATCACAAACAAATTAGGATTCTTGTGTTGAAATCCTAACTGCCAATACGACAGTACTAGGAGGTGGGCCCTTGATAGGTGATCAGACCATGAGGGTGGAGCCCTCATGAGTGGGATTAGTGCCTTCATCAGAAAAGGTAAGAGTGCTCACTGTCTCTCTCCTTTCTGCCATGGGAGGGTACAGTGAGGAGAGGGGCCATCCGCACAGCAGGAAGTGGGCCCTCACCAGACACTGGATCTGTTGGCACCTTGATCTTGGACTTCTCAACCTCTAGAACTATGAGAAATAAATGTTTGTTATTCAAATCACTCAGCTTATGGTATTCTTGTCATAGCAGGCTGAACTGACAAAGACAGTTCATCTTACTGAATATGATTGTACCTCAATAAAGAAGTAAATTTAAAAATCTCACTGAGCTATGTCATAGCTTAATTCACCTTCCCAACATGATTTTCAAAGGTTAAAAAGCAGAAACATGCTTTAAATTTTTTCCTGAAGAGGGCTGCGGCTTAAGCCAGCACAGGCACCAGGTGACAAAGACCTGGCTGTGCTCACAGCCATGGGAATTTGGTGTTCATGGACGGCCCTAACAGCCTTCTCATTCCCCACCCACACCAGGGACTCTGGGCTTCTCCTGTAAACCCAGCAAAGCTCTCAGAACATTCTCTTTTGTCCCCTTTTCAAATATTTAATGAAAGGAATTTCTGAGTAGCAGGGAGCTTTCAAATAGATATCTCTGGAGGGGACATAAAGCAATCATCTACTTATATTTTCTGTCTGATTCTCTGACTTCTTTTCTAGCTTTGTCTGAGTCTAGAGGATGGGCTCTGGGGTGGGCACACCTGAGTTCAAATTCAAATGTACTAGTTAGATGCTCTTGGGCAAATTACCTAAACCCTCTAAGCCTCGATTTCCCCTAAGTAGAGATGATAATACCAAATCCAGTAGGGTTGTTGGAGGTTTAAATGTAATCACATATATAAAGCAGTCAGCATGGGGCCTGGCACACTGGAAATGCTCACTGAAATAATAGCCATTAATATTATTTTGTTTGATGACTTGGTAAATAAAGATGAAAACGCAGCTTTCTGGTCAAATTTCACCCCAGCAGCTTTGGCGACAGCTACGCTTCTCTGATTTTAAAGAGGGCAGTTCATAGGTGGGGTGTAATTTTATACAACACAGTGTGTACCCCACAAAGTGATAGGATAGAGGTAAGAGTCAGGACTAGTTGACAGAATGCACCAAAAAACGCAGATTTGACTCAACATTAAGAACATCATAGAAAGGGGAGATGTTCACCAGCAGATTGTACTGGGTGGAGTCCCTCCTCATTGCAGGTATCTTATACCAAGGTTGTTATAAGGTTCCTGTAAATGGCTGGAAGTGGGGATAGATGTGCTTCCTCTAGAGGATCAAGCTGAAATGCATTCTTCCTGGACGTTCATCCTTCTGAGTGGTCTCCTAAACCCTCATCCCCACCCAAGGAGCTTCTAGTACCAAGCTTCCCTGAACACTTCCTGGCAAGCACAAATAAACACACATTTACATATATGGAAATTGTTCAGCAGGAATTCCCAGATCTAGGCAGAGGCAGAGAATAGTATTGGAATTGTTTTACCACATAAAGATTTTTAAAATGCCCCCTACACACCCACTCGGTGCACTTTGGAGGCCTCTGGTTGACATTCCTATGTCAGACTTGGATTCTGGTCTAGACTGGGAGTTTAAGCTTTAGTTGATGGCCCAAGATGCATTTCATGTGCGAAGGACCAGCATGAAATGAGAATTCAAATCTCCTAAGATGAAAACAAAACTCCTCTGAGCCCTCATTCCCCAAATATACCACACGCATGCAAGAAGAAATGCACATGCATGCTGAAAAGTACACACACACACACCCCCGGAGGGCACCCATCTGACCTGCTGGCTCAATAGGAGGCTGGGCCCTACTGAGAAAATGTGGGAATAGGGGAGCCTGGGCATTCTCTGAGGGTTGGTAAAGAAAAACAAGAATGCAACATGACGTGAGCCATTGGAAACTTGGTATTGAACCAATCCTGCTAACTGATAGGTTCCAACCAATGGGCCTCATGGGAAACTAATTATGTATCCTACCTGGTTAGGATGGATCACTTAAAATCAAGCTTGTTTAAATCCACATTACACAAAATAGATAGCTTTATGAGATCTCAAGAAATAAACAACCCTGATTCAGGAATTAGAGCCATGTTATTACTGTGTGACGCAGACCTGCATTTTCTTGAAAAAAAGCAAAAAAGTATTTTTAAAGAGAGAAAAAAATATGGTGAGTGTAATCTGGCAGATCCTGGGCACTGTAATATTATCTGTAGATGAACTTTAAAATGTTGTGGTAAAATATACAAACATAAAGTTCACCATTTTAACCATTTTTAAATGTTATATGTAGACTTTTCATCTATCTGTTGAGATAGGCCTCTATCTTATCAGATGGTAAACATGGCCAGCCACTTCAAACAGTAAGGCCTATTTACTTGGCAAACTGAATTTGTAAGCAATTTGCATCTCTGCTCTCTGGAATCACAATTGCTGTTTTCAGAGGTCCCAAGAGGAATTAAAACTGTTCCTAATTTCCTATTTTTGTTACAATTTCTCTAATGGATACCATCAGCCTACAAACACAAACACAGCTCTCTAATTTAGGTGGAAGAGCTGCAGCTCAATTCTCTAAAATCACTGCAGGTAAATGAAGGCAAGGGCAGAAATAAAATAGCAGCATCGTCCTTCTTGGGAAGGTCACAGAGCAAGATGGCGCCCAGGACTGATGAATTCTCAGTTCCAGGATCAAATCCATTGTGAACGCTTGGGTAAAACTACTAATGTGTCATCACTTTTCTTTATAATCAGCACTCATGTGATGACACACAATTACATCATGCTTCTCCGTGAATTTTTCACATACGAATTCCATCGTAGCCGCCCACATTGT
The DNA here is from genome assembly GCF_001698545.2 of Rhinopithecus bieti. Taxonomy (NCBI): domain Eukaryota; kingdom Metazoa; phylum Chordata; class Mammalia; order Primates; family Cercopithecidae; genus Rhinopithecus; species Rhinopithecus bieti. The sequence continues at coordinate 73,263 of NW_016816114.1, forward strand.
TTTCTGTGGCTGCTCTAACAATTACCACAAACTTGGTGGCTTTGAACAATAGAAATGTATTCTCTCAGGCTTCTGGAAGCCAGAAATCCAAACTAGTATCACTAGGCCAAAATCAAGTTGTCATCAGGGCCACACTCCCTCCAGAAGCTGCAGGGGACGATCTGTTTCCCACTTCTTCCAGCTACTGGAGGCTGGCAGCATTCCCTGGCTTGCAGCTGCACCATTCCAAACTTCCCATTTCTCTGCTGAGTCTTCACATGGCCTTCTCCCCTTACATGTGTAAGCTCCCTCTGCTTCTCCCTTATGACACTTGTGATGCATTTAGGATCCAGCATAATCCAGGATCCTCTTCCCATCTCAAGGTCCTCCAGTTAATCACATCTCAAAGACCTCTTTCCAAAGAAAGTTACATTGACGGGTTCCAGGATTAGGACCTGATGTCTTTGGGAACCATTCTCAGCCTTCTAAACCAGGTAAGGCAGTGCAAGTATTCCCATTTAGCAGAAGTGGAATCTGAATTTCAAGTGAAATGAAGTGACTTGTCTGGGTTGAGGTACAAGATGAAATTCTGCATAGGAAAGTCCATATGTACTGGTTGCCAAAATCACAAAAGCCTTCTGGACTGGTGGGTAACTTACCTTGTGGAAGTGGTACCATGCAGACAGAAGGGTGGGGTGGTGACAGGGAAGGGGGTGGTGCTATTAGTGGTGGTGTCACAGGGACCAAGATCCCCCTGGTCAGCCCAGGCGGGCAGTGTTGGCATCCAGGTCTGTACCCAGCTGAGCTGTGCCCAGCTTGCTGCAGCAAAGCACTGGGTTCTGGGTGCTAAGGATATGATTTAACGAGGAAGGCACTGTGAGAGTATGGCAAACTTGCCTCAGACAGGGGCTTGTGACAACCAGGCCAAACAGATCACACCAACAATTTCTAAGGGCCAAAAAATTACCAGGGAGTTATTGGAATAATTGAACGAATGCTTTATGTCACAATCTGTGTCACTTGGGAGGCAGTTTTAGGATAGACTCTATATAATTTATTTTATTTAGAGAATATACTCTTAAAGTTTTGATTCATATATTAATTCTGATTACTTGACCAGTTGTTAAAGTTTTGTTTTATTTAGCATCATCCCTAAGTGACAGAGCTCTTGGGCAGAAGAACCTGGGCTCAGAGTAGGGCCTGCTCAGAAGAGGAAACACTTGCTGGTCATATTTCTCCAAATGAGTTGATGTCTTCCCTGATGCTACCACATCAGGTGGTTAGATGTTCTCCGTAAGAGCTTTTAGTTCTTCACCTGCTCCACCATTCTGGAGTGCATCATACTTTGAAGTCCTGGCCTACCTCTCAAGGGAAGCTAACCACAAAGCAAAGGGCTACTACGGACTGAAGAATCACAGGTTACAGGATGGTACAACCAGAGCAGCAGAGCATCAAAGAGGCCAGCCAGGATCTCCAGCTCTAGTGGCCAACAGACCCAGGCTTATACCATTGTTTGCCAGGACCTAGCTTCCTGAGAGCGGCCAAGCCGTCCCCCATGAGCTTCAGTCTCTCCCGTTGTACAATGGGGATAAGAAGGCCAATCTCAAGGAGTTGTTATGTGGTTTGTAAAATGAGAACACACATGTAAAATGCACAGAAAATTCCCAAGTTTCTGAGTTGCATGAGTTTTACTGTCATCTTTGAACTTTTCTATATTATTTATGTACAATGAGCATACACATTAAAAAATAAAACCAATAAAAGTGATTTAACAGAGGAAAAAGCGAGGAAGTACTATGCAATGCAGGGTGTAAAGTTTGCTCACTACAGCCTCTGGATGAAGCTACGACCAACTCAGGAAATGGCTCTGATCCGCTGACCTTTTCTTCTTAATAATGACAAATACTATTCCTAAGCCCAGAACTTTATAGACATGTGTTCATCTGTTATAAATAACACTACAAGGCAGACATTATAATAGTCCCATTTTTAAAGTGAGGAAGCTTCCCCCGAGAACTGGAACAAGACAAGGGTGCCCACTTTCACCACTTCTATTCCACATAGTACTGGAAGTCCTAGCCAGAGCAATAAGACAAGAGAAAGAAACGGCATCCAAATGAGTAAAGTGGAAATCAAACTGTCACTGTTTGCTGATGACGTGATTGTATACCTAGAAGACCCTAAAGGCTCATGCTACACACCAACACCGACCAAGCTGAGAATCAAATCAAGAATTCAACCCCTTTCACAATAGCTGAAAAAAAATTAAAATAGTTAGGAATATACCTAACCAAGGAGGTGAAAGACCTCTACAAGGAAAATTACGAAATACTCTTGAAAGAAATCACAGATGACACAAACAAATGGAAACACATCCCATGTTCATGGATGGGTAGAATCAATATTGTGGAAATGACAATATGGCCAAAAGCAATCCACAAATTCATTGCAATTCCCACCATCAAAGTACCATCATCATTCTTCACAGAACTAGAAAAAACAATCCAAAAAGGAATATGAAACTGAAAAAGAGCCCACACAGCCAAAGCAAGGCTAAGCAAAAAGCAAATCTGGAGGCATCACATTACCTGACTTCAAACTATACTATCCAGCTATAGTCACCAAACAGCATAGTACTGGCATAAAAATAGGCATATAGACCAATGGAACAGAAGAGAGAACCCAGAAATAAAGTCAAATACTTACAGCCAACTGATCTTTAACAAAGCAAAGAAAACCAAAGTGGGGAAAGGATACCCTTTTCAACAAATGGTGCTGGGATAATTGACAAGCCACACGTAGAAAAATGAAACTGGATCCTCATCTCTGACCTTATACAAAATTCAACTCAAGACAGATCAAAGACTTAAATCTAAGACCTGAAACCATAAAAATTTTAAAAGATAACATCTGAAAAACCCTTCTAGACATTGGCTTATGTAAAGACTTCATGACCAAGAGCCCAAAAGCAAATGCAACAAAAACAAAGACAAATAGACGGGACTTAAACTAAAAAGCTTCTGCAGAGCAAAAGAAATAGCAGAGTAAACAGACAACCCACACAATGGGAGAAAATCTTTGCAAACTATACATCTGACAAAGGACTAATATCCAGAATCTACAAGAATTCAAACAAATCAGTAAGAACAAAACAAAACAAAACACTCCCATCAAAAAGTAAGCTAAGGACATGAATAGACAATTCTCAAAAGAAGATATACAAATGGCCAACAAACATATATATAAAAGCTCAACATCACTAATGATCAGGGAAATGCAAATCAAAAACCACAATGTATTATCACCTTACTCCTGCAAGAATGATCATAATCAAAAATAAAAAAATAATACATATTGGTGTGGATGTGGTGATAAGGGAACACTTTTATGCTGCTGGGGAGAATGTAAACTAGTACAAATATAATGGAAAACAGTGTGGAAATTCCTTTAAGAACTAAAAGTAAGAACTACCATTGGATCCAGCAATCCCACTACTGGGTATCTACCCAGAGGAAAAGAAATCATACGAAAAGGATACTTGCACACACATGTTTAAAGCAGCACAATTTGCAATGGCAGAAATTTGGAACCAGCCCAATGCCCACTAATCAATGAGTACATAAAGAAAATGTGGCATGTATACGTCATGGAATACTACTCAGCCATAAAAAGGAATGAAATAATGGCATTTGCAGCAACCTGGAGGGACTTGGAGACCATTATTCTAAGTAAAGTAACTCGGGAATGGAAAACCAAACATCATTATGTTCTTATTTATGAGTGGGAGCTAAGCTATGAGGACAGAAAGGCATTAAGAATGATACAATGAACTTTGGAGACTCGGAAGGGTGGGAGGAGGGAGAGGGATAAAAGACTACACATGGGGAATAGTGTATACTGCTCATATGGGTGCACCAAAACCTTAGAAATCACCGCTAAATAATTAATCTATGTAACCAAAAACCACCAGTTCCCCCCAAGTCTATTGAAATTAAAAAAAAACTGAAATAAGTAAATAAATAAATACATAAAGCGAGGGAATTTGGCCAGGTGTGGTGGCTAATGCCTATAGTCCCAGTACTTTGGGAGGCCAAGGTGGGTGGATTGCTTGAGCCCAGGAGTTCGAGACCAGTCTGGGCAACACGGTGTGGGGAGGATGCTTTTTTTCTTTTATTTTGTTTTTTTTGAGACGAAGTCTTCCACTGTTGCCCGGGCTGGAGTGCAGTGGTGCGATCTCGGTTCGCTGCAGTGGGAGGGTGCTTTTATGCTCTGTGGGGACTCACCACTAGCAGCTGGGAAGAGACATGCTGCATGCATTGCTGCAGACTTAAGACAGGCCCCTGAGAAGACTGAATGCTATGGGAAAGCTGCAGAGCAACTGTCTGATCTCGTATGTACTAAAAACACAAAAATTAGCCAGGTGAGGCAGGGCGCAGTGGCTCACGCCTGTAATCCCAGCATTTTGGGAGGTTGAGACAGGTGGATCACCTGAGGTCAGGAGTTCAAGACCAGACTGGCCAACGTGGCGAAACTCCATCTCTACTAAAATACAAAAATTAGCTGGGCGCAGTGGTGCACACCTGTAGTCTCAACTACTTGGGAGGCTGAGGCAGGAGAATCACTGGAACCCGGGAGGCAGAGGTTGCAGTGAGCCATGATTTTGCCACTGCATTCCAGCCTGGGCAACAGAGCGAGACTCCATCTCAAAAATAATAATTAGCCAGGTGTGGTAGTGCACGCCTGTAGTCCTATCTACTTGGGGGGGCTGAGACAGGAGGATCACCTGAGCCTTGGGAGGTCAAGGCTGCAGTGAGCCATGACTGTGCCACTGCACTCCAGCCTGGGAATTCCAGGGCGTGCTCTGTAAGCCACTCACTTTCCCCATGTGCCAATCCAGCTTTGGGACTGGGGCTTGCCCCATGTTATCCCTTCACTGCCACCTTCAGGAAAGGTGGAAGAACCTTGCTCCTAGCTGATTTCCTCTAGCAGTAATTTACTACTGGTGTCAACTAGCTGGGGCCCACCTGGCCTGAGAGCAAAGAGGCTACAACTTGCACAGACTCTGGAGGAATTGTCCCGGACGATGGAGAAAGTGTGAGCATGGCTGGGGTGTAATGTCCTGGGGCAGATGTCCCAGATACTTTATCTCCTTCGCAAAGGGCTGCACTGGCTCCTCTGGGTGCTGCTGGCAAGTGGCGACAGCTCAGAGGAACGGGATAAACCCTGGCCTCCGAGGCTGGGGCCCCATCCCATTTCACTGGCAGCTCTGCCACTCATCAGCCAAGCGGCCTGTGGAATGCCGTGTCTTCTCCCAGGACTGTGAAACAAGAGGGCTTTGAGGCCTCACATTCTCTGAGCATCTTAATTCCACGGAGGAAAATTTTTCGTTAAAAATGTCATCCAAGAACATTAAAATAAATCTCATTTTCTGTGGAAAAGGCTTGAGTCTCTACCTTGTTCCTCCTCAGACCCCTTAACTCTGGCATTTTTACTCCCCTCAAAATAACCTTTTCAAAGGGCACCTGCAAACAGTCGCGTGGCCTTTCTGTGAGAAGGATGCTTTTATGCTCTGTGGGGACTCACTATTAGCACTTGACCTGAGTGTGCTCGCATGGGAAGAGACACATGTCTGCATTGCTGCAGACTTAAGACAGGCCCCTGGAAAGACTGACTGCCATGGGCAAGCTGCAGAGCAACTGTCTGATCAAGGATCACTGGCTGTCCCGAGACTCCACGCCTCCCAGAGACCTTTGGCCACGTGTAGGGTCGCAACTCACCAAGGTGTGTTTTTTTTTTTTTTTTTCCCAATGGAAAAAGTCTTTCTATGTTGCTCAGGCTGGTCTGGAACTCCTAAGCTCAAGTGATCCTCCCACCTCAGCCTCCCAAGTGGCTGGGACTACAGGTGCACACCACTGCCACTGTGCCTGGCTTTCTTCCTAACCTTTTATCATTAATGGGAATCAGAAAGAGACCTTCATGTGTTCACTTGGATACTCGGGTCACCAAGAAGAGAAAAGCTGACTTTTAAAAACATATAATTTGTATAAATTTATTGAGGTCTAAATGTATGTGAGCTACTTCCCACCCTCTATTCCAGACACACCCTGTGATCTCCTCAATAGAATGGCGGCAACACGTTCTTACAAGGTTGAAAGGAACAGGAAGGGATGGAACCTCAGAGCCAGACAGCCCTTTGTGAGAAAAGGGGAGGCAAGCAGTCTGGATTCTTGAAAGGAAAGGAACACTGGGGATGATCCAACCCAGGAGTAGCAAACAGTTTCTATTTCTGGTGTCAACTCCAACTGACTGATTGGGAAGCAGTTTCTTGGGACGCTTGTGTTCAGAGGAGCTCTGGGGCTGTTTCAGCACCCAGCTGGAAGGAGTGCTGCATTGGATTCCTAGGGTTGCTATCACAAATTACCATAAATGTGGCAGCTTAACGTGACAGAAATTTATTCTCTCACAGTTCTGGAGACCAGAAGCCTAAAATCAAGGTTCTGGGAGAACCACGCCCTCTCCAAAGGCTCTAGGGGAGAATCTTTCCTTGCCTTCCCAGCTGCTGATGGCTCCCAGTGTTCCTTGGCTGATGGCAGCATCCCTCCACTCTCTGCCTCTGTCTTCCCTTGGCTTCTTCCCTTTGTGCCTCTCTGTGTGTACATCTCCCTCTCTGTTCTCTTACAAAGACATTAGTCATTGAATTTAGGGCTCATCCTTAAATCCAGGATGATTTCATCTTGAGATCCTTATCTAGTTACATCTACAAAGGCTCTATTTCTAAATCAGGTCACATTCTGAGGTTCTGGGTGGATATGCAATTTTTTTGTTGGCGGGGGGCGGGGGGAATTATTCAACCCAGTGAGAGTGCCATGATGGTTTAGCAAGCTTGACATGGGTTCAGGGCTGTGCAGGGATAGGGCTCATGTCTTCTGCCTTCTGATCTGCCATCCTGATGTAGCTCAAGCCCACAGCTTTACAGATGATGACAGAACTGAGGTTCAGACAATACAAATAAAAGGGTCTTGACCAGCATCATATAACTACGTAATGCTACAAGAGTCAAGAATAGAGAAAAATGAAGATAAAGAGGTGGCATAGGCAGTTGGGATGGGGAAGTGAAGGGGTGGGAGGGGATGAAGATGAATATTACTGTTTTGGTTGTGGAATAACTGAGAAGAGCATCTTTGCATTTAAAACCATTAGCCAAAGAGGATCTAGATGGGACGAGAAAATAATAACCAGCCAACTGGGGAGAAAATGTAGGAGTGTTAGAAGAATTAGTACCGCACTGGGGATCAGTTTGCAGGGGATCATCTGCCCTTTTTCAGCCAAAGGAATGAGAGCTCCTCTCACTGGGCAAAAGCCTTTCCAGGCTGGTCCCTGAAAGCATCGTGCGTACAGATGCCTGCTGGTTGCCATGGTGAATGATGCTGATCTGAAGAAATGAATAACATGAGCGTTAGGGGCAGCAGTGGGATTACTCAGTGTTGAGAGAAACAACACGGAAAGCCCAGAGTGGAGGAGGGAGAAGGCACCATTCTCTCAGCTTTAATCCACTCCACCTCGGAGGGCAGAGCTCTAACCAGACACGCTGCGAGCATCAGGTAAGAAATATAGATGGCTCTTCTTGGAAATGGAAATGACTTCTTTTCACACTCTGCTTGGAGAAGGGCTGGGCAACGGTAAATGAATAGTTAAAAATGGGGGCGAATTTAGAAATGGAAACAGAGGAAGAAAAATCAATTAAGGGAGACGGACCTGGTCCTAAAAGCTGAGGATGCTATTTGCGTCTTGACAGAAATCTCTTAAAAATGTCTGCTGAGGTAATTCCATCTGTACAGACAGCTAGTGGCAGATAGGAAGCCAAGAGAACATTTGTGCGTGACAAGAAACAGGATTCCTGATTACTCCTGACAGAAGGGTTTTACACAGGTGGCTGCCTATGTATCATAAGTAATGAATTAGGCTCTTTTCATTGTGGTCGAAAGTGTATTTATAGGGGTGTGTGGGGTGGGGAAGATGAGTGTGTAGAGGACAACAAGCAAGGGAACATAAACGTTCAGTCTCCTTCATGATGACCTTCCCTGGAAGGGTCTGAGCACATCTGTCTCATCCCTTTCATTCTCCATTTATTGGGAAGAAATTTTCAGCCACATAGAAAGACACTATTCACCTTCCTGAGCATCTTAGCTCACTGTTACCCTTACAGAAGAAAAACAAGGATTGAGAAATTACTCAGTGCTGTGCACCTTTCTGCAGCTCCACTCCTGGAGGAAAATGGGCACAAACACAAGAGGATGGGGGAAAGCGGAGGAGAGAGAAAGGCAGGTCATAATAGCCATTGGTTTGGCTTAATATCCAATGCAGGCGAAAATCCAGTTGGCAGCTGTTTACTATGTCACTGCAACCCAAAATGAAATCTACTGGATTTCATGTGAGGGAGGAGGAACGGAGGACAAAGCAGGGTGAGACCTTTACGTAGGCTGACTATGACTGTCTCCGTATTTCTGATCAGGGAAATCAGTAGAGGGAACTGCAAGAAAGAAACTAAAATACTTGAAGATGGCTCTCTCTTATCAAAGCGGGGCCTGGCAATCTGAAGAGGGCTCATTTGATTTGTCTGGAAAAACATCAACTGGGTCTCAGTCCTGGCACCTCATTTTGCAATAACGTCTGTAACTAAACCTGGCAGCCTTGCATTAGGAAATGTAGTGGTTAGGCAGCATTGAGTCCTTTTTCTAGATATTCGCGGTGTGACATCAGGTTGCTCATCCGTAAAATGGGAATCTAGCTCAGAGGATGTGATGAAGAATAAAGGAAATTAATTACTGTCTGTGAATCATCTAGCATGACCAGTGACATAGCAACCACTTACTCTGAGTGGTTATTACCATGATTAACATTCATAATACCAGCAGAATTAAATAGTGGTAGTTATGCTGATATTAGGGGATGATTATCTTCACCTATAAAATAAATTTCCTGGTAACGCTGGTTTTGAAAAAACAAAACAGGAGAAGTTTTGGGGTGAAATCAGCTGCTAAAGAGTGACGAAGCGAATTTCCACTCACCATGGGCAACAGAACCAGGAGGCTAAAAAAAGCAGTGGGCAGAATGTTCTAGATCACTGAGTTCACAGTACTTACAGCAGAAACAGAAGGTCAGGAAGGAAAATTGAGGTCAATCAATTGCCTGAGGGGAGGTCACAGACCTGAGAATAAAGGTGGAGCCTCTGAGGTTCTACTGATTTTCCTACTTTTCGTCTTTTTTCTTAAGGGGATGAGAACAATGTTATCATCTGAAGGATCTTGGCTAGGGTGGGATGTGGCTGGGATTACATGGGTGCATCTCTTTTTAGGCCTGAACTTTGGCATGGGACGGCCTTGGTTTTAACTTTCGTCCAGCCACTTTTTCGCTATGCCTGAATAACAGAACATCTAAGCCTCCATTTCTTTGTCTGTAAGATGAGGGCAATATGAGAGACCGTCTCAAATGTGCAATAAATGGTGGCTATGATTATGATAAATACATACTTAAATTGGGGGATGTCACTCTTCACTTTGATTCTGGTTCTAGAATCGGGATGAACATCGAGGTGGGGAACATTTCTTATACAGGAGCCATCATCTCCTGGTCGTCCTCGGAGCCCTGCCTGGAGGACTATTACCATATTATGTATAGGCCCAACTGGAACAGCATCTTCTCTGGCTATCTTCGCTACAGCTTCCACCACGAGGAGAAGGTGCCTCGAACGATCAGCTCCGTGGTGCTGGAACATCTCGCCCCTTCCACTCTCTACTTCCTGTGCATCAGCTGTAAGAAGGCTGCCTTCCCTTACAGGCACTACTGCACCATGTTCCACACCCTGGATAAGAGTCCGCTGGCTCCTGGAAGCTCCCTGGTAGACCCCCAAATCTCCCTTTGGGTGCTGATGGCCATTCTGCTGGCCTGCTTCACAGCTGTCTTGGCTTTCATCTGCCTCCAGTTCTGGTGTGTCCGTTGCCATGAGCCGCGATGGTCTTACAGGGCTGGCCACATGGAGGAGGCCAATGGGTTGGTGAGATGGCCAGAGGAGGCCCCGGATCTTGGTCAGAGGGAGGAAGACCTGCAGGGGCTCCCCCTGGTGGAAGTGCCACGCAAGAACTCCAGAGATGAAGCTGAACTGAATCCTGAAGCCAACCAGGATGCCCCTGATGCGGATGCCTTACAGAGGGGGGGTGGTGACCAAGCCGCCATACTGCCTCATTGTGGGGAATGAGAGTGGGGAGGAGACAGCCCGTATCATGTAGCCTAAAGCTTTCCACACAGTAGGTCTTTTGTACAAACGTGTCTATAGGCAACCCATTTCTCTCCCATCAAATGTCATTGCTATTTTGGGTCACCTGGGTTGGATGAATGCCCCATGACAAAGCTTCTCAAGCTGGAAAATGTATCCCCCAGGGTATGTCCCCCAGGGTATGCCAAGGCACAAACAGGGCATCTCTGCAGCAGTGTCCACTCAGAGGACACAGTTAAGAATTGAAATCTTTGTTTTAACATTAAAACAAACATGGATATGTTATAAAGTAGAAAGCAAAAATTTGCATGACTTAAATAAAACAGCACTTGAAGGAAATGTTTGAGTTGCAAGTACGCTCTGGGAGGTACACTTTTGGGCAAAGGTGGATGTCTAGTTTCCTCTGCCCTTGAGGGGATTACTTGGAAAAATGTGAGAACCCTTGCTCTGGAGTGTTTTCCAACTTTTAGGCAATCACACACCACCTGTCTCTATTTTTTTAAATCATGGATTATCTTTACTATTATAATACTTTTTCTCTCTTTAAATTGACTCCTTTTTTAGGTGTAAACTTATTTTCAAAGACAGCCTTATTTTACTCCATAAGTGAAAAGCCAGCACCCTCCTGCTACAAACAGAAGGGAAGAGACATAAGAATAAACATCATGAAAACAAGAGAATATTAAATCTGACTTAGCTTCTATTGCCTGCCAGTGACTCTGAGCTTAACGCCTGCTTGCTTGTCTTTGATAAAAAGGGAGATCCAGTGTTGGAGAGGCAGTAAAGACATATTAGCACCAATATTTGTCTTTCTCCTTGATATAGCATAAGGTTTGAAAGCGAATCAAAAAGGAAAGTGCTGTTTTTACTTTATGAGTCAGTGCTAGTTAAATGCCATGTCTGTGAACCACCTCAAATGCTGTCAGTCAGCTTCCCTTGATTTGAGAAAATCGTCTTGACCAGACTAGGCGGGCTGCTCTGGAGAAGATGCCTGCACTCTCCAAACATCATCCTAAGACCTTCCCAGTGCCCTCTTATATCTATAGAGCACAAAATCCCAGAATCACAGGACGACACTGCAGTGAATCAACTGAGAAACAGCAGGAGCTGAGAAGCCAAGACGAGAAGCCCCACATCCCTATTCCCTTGCCTACCTCATGCATTCCCTGCTCAGCACCCAGTCGTGGAGGTCTGCTTTTGCCCCCATTCCTGCTACTTGTGAACAAATAAAGATTCATATACTCACAGCTGTTTCTGCCTGGATCTCATTGCTGCCTTTTTCCTTTCTCTTTAAAGATAAGAGTCTCACCCTGTCACCCAGGCTGGAGCGAAGTGGTACAATCATGCTCACTGCAGCATAAAACTCCTGGGCTCAAAGGATCCTCCTGCCTTAGCCTTCCAAGTAGTTGCTGGTGCATGCTGCCATGTCTGGCTAATTTTTTAATTTTTTTTTGGTGGAGACAGGGTCTCGCTATGTTGCCCAGGCTGTTCTCAAATTCCTGGCTTTAAGTATCCACCGGTCTCGGACTCCTAAAGTGCTGGGATTAAAGGCAAGAGCCACCGTGACTGACCTCATTGCTGCATTTATCTCTCCACTTTCTTACTCTTCTAATTAAGGGACACTTTTCTATTTGCTTTTTCTCACCAACCCTCTTCTAGGCAGGGTAGGGCAGGACTACTTACCTTGGATCCATAAAGGTAATAAGGCTGGACGTTGGCAGGTTTGTCTCGTTGTGGTTCTTGAGTGAAAGGAATGGCAGTCCGCACAAAACTAGTAGAAGCAAAGGGATGGGAAAGAGTTAATATGGTGCTAATATTATTCTTCATGGGACATAGATAAAAGGAGTGCTTCCTGGCCAGGTGAAGGTTTGCATTGGTACAAGTGCACTGTTTGTTAGGTGGTTGACTATAAAGGTACTAAACTCTTCTGACATCTTCCCATTCAACTTCCCATTCAACTCCTTTCCATAGATGGGAAAACTTCAGTCTAGATTCCTGGGCTCAAACAGGGGCTTGTGGCTGCTCAGAATGACACCAGGCAAGAATAAGAGTGGGCTGGGCTTGAACATGGCTTTCCCTGGGGCTCCACTCCTCTACCTCCAGTTTGGTTTCTCAAGAGCAGAGTTCAGCAAACTCTTTCTCAGAAGAGCCAGGCAGCAGATATTTTTAACTTTGGAAGCCAGATGGTCTGTGTTGCAAGTACTCAACTCTGCTGTTGCAGCATGGAAGCACCCACAGACAATAATAAACAAATGGCATGACCAAGTTCCAATAAAACTTTATCAATTACAAATCATTTTCACTTGTCACCAAATATTAGTCTTCTTTGGATTTCTTCCCCTCAACCACCCAAAAGTGTGAATACTATTCTCAGCTCATGGGCTTTACAAAAACAGTCAACAACTAGATGTAGTCTGTGAGCCACAGTTTGCTGCTCCCTGCTCAAGAGTGTTAAAACTCCTATATCTTTATAGAACTGGAAATCTATCTCGCTTAGTGTGTGGATTCAGGTACATTTGTGGATATCTCCCATACCCTTCCATTCATTCAACACATACTCATTTAATACTGGCCCTGAGCCAAGGCTTGGAGATACCAAGAAGAATTGCAGATTAATACATTTTTTTGCATCCTTACATACTTATTTTGTATGTGAATATATATGCTTTACCTCTTCCACCAGGTTATGAAACTCTCTGGGGATGAGGAAATTAGGTCTTGGCTCTACCTCAGTGCCTGGCCCAGGGCTGTGTGCACCTTGCAGGAGGCAAGTTCCACTTTGTCATGTGTATTTGTGCTCTGCAAATGTATGCTGTTTTGCATGCATGCTTTTAGATATGTGGATATCCTTATATACGTACAATCTGATCATGTCATCTCCTTTCCTCAAACTCTTTCAGGGTTAATAAAAATGCACGATCCTGCCCTGGCCTCTAGAGTACTGCACAATCTGTTCCTGTGTTATCTTTCACGGCACCATTTCCCACCCGACTAGTTTTACCCTCATCAACCTCTTGGAGAAACCCTTAGAAACTTTTCTGGAATATTCTTCTCCTGCCTTTTTGCCCTTATTTATTCCTACCCATCCTTTGCATCTTAACTCCAGCATTACTTCCTCAAAGAGGCAGCCTCCCTTGAGGTTTGCATGACTTTTTGGACTGGAACAGGTGGTGCTGTTACCTCTGCCATGGCTCTGTGGGCTTTCCTTCATCTCCTTATTCACTATTTGTAATGGTACATTTGTCGTGTGATTATTTGACCACTTACATCCTCCTCTAGTCTGAAGACTCAAGAGACAGGAAGGCATCTGCTCACCATGGCATGCCCCATGTTTTACTGGAGCAGTAGAACACCCAAATGGGCAACTTCAGAGTAGCAGTAGAAAGAGCTCTTCAATGAAAGAAGACCTAATTGTTAACAACATTCAACTGTCAATCAGCTCTGTGACCTCAGGCAAGTGACAGAGCACAGAGCCTATGCCCAGGAGGGGGTCTGAGAGACTCCCGTTGCAGGAACCACTCACATGTGTACCAGGCCTAGTTTGGAGGAGGCAGCTGGTCACTCCCCCAACCCCCACCCGGCCTCCTCTGCACAGGGATTCCCTTACCGGTTTGTGGACCCATTGTAGCAGTAGTTGGGGAGAAAGTCAAAGTTCAGTTCCCAGAAGACATGTAGGGTGATACGGCCATAGGGGGCAGACACATTGTGATTGGCCTCCCGGAACATGGCATCGAAGCTGTCCAGTGTCATGTGCTTACAGAGCAGCCGGTGCGTGAGCCGGTTAATCTCCAGGAGCCACTCCAGCTCCTGTCCAGAGAGAGAACCCACAACTGCTGAGGAATTGCTTGTAAGGATTACATGTGTGCTTTATCTTACTGCTTCTGTTCATGCAAGTGACAGCTGCTCAGACAACCTCCTGACCATCTACATGGCAACCAGGACCCCTGCAGTAGCAAGTGACAAGTTTCCCTTCTTCTGAGAAGTGGAAGGATTGTCAGACTACACTGAGAGAGATGGAGGCCCAGAGGGTTAAGGGCAAGGTTGGGGAAAGGAGGCTGCATGCCTATCCCCTGGAAGGAGACCACGGACCATGTGCAAATCCCCTTTGGGTAGAGAACAAGCTTACTAGATTTCCAGTTTCTATATCGATGAGAAAAAAGCAATACTAAGAGCTACCACTCATTAAGGGTTTACTATCAGGTTGAACCCTATGACGTTACTGGTTTTTTAGGTTACTGGCAATTTTGCCTGGTTGAACCAAATCAGTATGTGCCGGTTTTATATGCGTCAACTCATTTAATGCTTATCAAACTCTTGAGGTCAGTATTGCTGCTGTTCTTATTTTAGATGTATGGAAATCGAGGCTTTGAGAAGTAAAGTAACTTGGCTTCAAATCCAGGAAACTGGGCTCCAAAGTGCACATTCTTAACCACTATATACTCTAACTGCTATAGAAATTATAAAAAATGGTGGGAGCAGAATGCCTCATCCTTTGGAGTGTAGGCCCCTTGAGGTATCACATGGGGTCGGCAAAGGCGTGGCTACAAGCCATGGGCAAGCAGTCGGCAGTCAGCTCATGATGACTGGGATCTATGTGCACTGTGGGCCCTGAACAAAGGAATCCCATCTTCAGGCAAAGTGGGACAGAGTAACACTGAATCCCAGCAGGACACGGCATTTGCTGGGAAATGAAAGAAAAGTGTAACTCTTCCAACACACTTTGGTCCCTCATTGTCCTGCAACTTCCCGCCATTGCTATCAAAAGGAACCAAAGTACAGTCTTGTGTAGAGACAGAAAGCACCTTAGGCCACTCCTGTGTTGTTTTGGTTATGCCATCTTTTAAGATTGGTACAATGGTCCCTCATTCAGAGAGGGGAAATGGAGGCTCTGAAGGTTAAGCAACTTGTCCAAGGTCATCACAATAGGCCTTAGGATGTGAATCCAAGTCTCCTTATTCCAAATCATGTGTTCTTGGCTCCTGTGACACAGTTCCCGGGAATAAGGATGCAAGAGCTGTGAAAGTTCTTTCAAAGGCAAAGATAGCTTTTGAAAAGCTAAAAGAACATCAGCAAGGCCAATTCATCAGAGCATGGCCAGGTGGGATGACCATGGGGTCTGCTGTAATGGCTGGAATATGTCCATAGGAGGCAGCCTCATGCCAGGGATTCAATTTCATTCTCATTAGCCACAAAGACCTCCAGATGGAGACCAGAGTATGGTCAGGTGGCGATCCCAGGCTAGGCTTCCAATTTTTAGAGCTCTGCCTCTCTGAAACTCAGATTCCGTGGCTCTAAATTGAAGTGTACAGAAATGGTTGAAGGCTTGCAAACATACATGGCTAAAGAGACCAGACAGGTCAGGTAAGTGAGATCAACTGGGGTGAACAGAAAGTTTGGGGAGTGAGTCCATCTATGGCACATTGGAGGGCCCTGCCCAGGTAAAGGTGGAGCTACTACTTCTGATACCCCGTCTGACTGCTGCCATGCTGGAGTGGGGGATTAGTGATGGCAAATCCTGCAATTTTTCAAAAGGTCAGAATTTCAATTCTGGAACAGCATCAGAGGAATAAGTTTCCAGTCATTGTGTACCATGAAGTAAATGAAGGGCAGAAATACAGAATCAGCTTGCTGATTCTGTCTCTTGGGGGCCTGGCTAGCTGGAATATGTCTTTATTCTGATTCACTTAGGATGAGTACTAAAGAAATAAAAAAATACATGGAGTAAGCACTACTCAATGTATTTCTAAGATCGCTGAGTCGCCTGGCACACTGCGGTGCCTGTAACTGGGAAGACAACTGAGAAGCTGTGGAACAAATTCTGCGTTATCGTTCTGTGACTTTAGCAGCCTCACAACACGCATCCATGTTCACAAGGGAGAGAGAAGGAGAGGCAGATCCACTGAACCGCAGGTCCACTTCTCCCTGCACATTATGTAACTCAGATGATGTTTCCGCAACACATTTTGAATTTGTTCTTCTGGCCTTAAAACCAGAAGAGGGCATGTGCCAGCTGGATGCAGGGCTCAATGCACCAAAGCGTGGAAAAGGCTTAAAAAGCCATGTGGGCAGTTTAGGGGTCTCCTAAGAGGATGACAGCTTTCCATAGTAAGGCTAATTTACTAAAGGGCAACACAGAGAAACAGAACCGGGGCAGTAAAACACCCAAATGGGCAACTTCAGAGTAGTGGGAGAAAGAGCTCTTCAGTGAAAGAAGACCTGACTGTTAACCACATTCAACTGTCAACCAGCTCTGTGACCTCAGGCAAGTGAGAGAGCAAAGGTCTCAAACTCAGTACAGTGAGGCCTGGAAGGTCACACACATAAACGAAGCCTGCCAGTGGGGCTGTGGCAAGCTGAAGAAAGTACAGCCCATCTCACAGGAACTTCTAGTCATTTTTGGGCAATCGTTACCATCTGGGAATGCTGGTCTGGCATTGCCAGAGCTTCCGCATTTTTATTTGAATTCTTCCCAATGTTAAATGTTGGCTCAAAATTACAAATGTACTATGCCGCCTAAACAAAACACAGCCTGCGGGCTGCCCGTTTTCAACTTCAGCATCGGGTTTTGCTGAGACTCTGTTTGCTCAGCTGTGTAAAATGAGGGTGACTAACTCCCCAAATCTTTGCAACCTCTCCCAACTCAGAATCAAGTTGTCTCCCCATCTCAGAATGGAGTTTTTCAGGTGGAGGGAAAGGCTGAGGGGAGCGCACTCCTCATTTTGTTTCCTGGAGGAGGTAGAAGCTTCTCAGCCAGGGCGAGCAGGGGCCATCCTGACCCACTGGGAGAGTGCTTCCCTGAGGTCTCTTTATGGGCTTCCCAGGAACTGGTGTTCTCTGGGGAGCCATTGCCCTCGCCTGATAAACAAGGGCTTTCACTGCTTGTTTTGATTTTGTTCTCAGCTAAAGGAACATTTAGTGCTTTCAAACAGCTGGGAAGAGGCCATGGAGACACATATATCCCAAATCTTTTTTTTTCATAAGATATGCTCATTATTGGAAAACTAGAAGATATAGATAAACAAAAAAGACAAAAAAATCCCACCACTTGGAGCTAATCACTGCTAACCATTTGGCAAAAAGAATAACTCTGTTTCTCAAAATAGAGATGAGCAAATGATTTCTCAGCAAAATGCGTGCTGTGCTAAAGTCTCTTGAAGTAAGTGACCCAGGACTAAGGAGGGTGGTTAGGGCAGGCCCTAAGAAATGCTGTTGAAAATTCACCCAAAATCATTGCATTGGAGCCCCAAATTTATTTTTCTCTCATCTTTTTTCCATAAGCTATTATTTATTAAGTGCTAACTATGTATACAAAGGACTCTTGGGAGGCTGAGGCAGGTAGATCACAAGGTCAGGAGTTCGAGACCAGCCTGGCCAACATGGTGAAACCCCATCTCTACTAAAAATACAAAAATTAGGCGGGCCTGGTGGCACATGCCTATAGTCCCAGCTACTCAGTAGGCTGAGGCAAGAGAATTGCTTGAATCTGGGAGGCAGAGGTTGCAGTGAGCTGAGATCACGCCACTGCACTCCAGCCCAGGCAACAGAGCAAGACTCCCCGTCTCAAAAGAAAACAAAACAAAAACAAACAAACAAACAAAAAAACTCTGCAAAGCTCTTTCCAGGTAGTGATCTCATTTTATCCCTACAGTAACCCTAAGAGGTGGATTCTGATATTCCCTCCATTTCTACAGATAAGGAAACAGACTTGGAGAAGCTGGGTAACTTGCACAAGATCACGCAGCTAGTAAGTAGCAGGGTGAGGACTGGGACTGCAGGTATGATGCTAGAGTCCTAGTTTATTGCCACTTTATTTTTTACCACTTTGTCCACTTAAAATAAAACCCAATTTTATTTAAAAATAATTTTAGACTCGTAGAAAAGTTGTAAAAACAGCATACCCTGCATATCCTTTACCCAGCTTCCCCACTATTAATCTCTGGCAGAATCACAGTACAATTATCAAATGAAGGAAATTAATGTTGGTACAACACTATTAGCTGAATGACAGGCTTTATTCAGGTTTCACCAGTTTTCCCACTAAAGTCCTTTTTCTGTTTTATGATTCAATCTAGAATTCCATGTTGCATTTAGTTGTCATGTTCCCTTATTCTTTCGTAATTTGTAACAGTTTTCACTCTTTCCTGTCTTTCAAGACCTGCGCACTTTTGAAAAATATCGTTCACTTGTTTTTTTAGAATGGCACTCGATTTGGGTTCATCTGATATTTTCTCATAATTAGATTGAGATTGTGCATTTTGGCAAGAATATATGATGACAACAATAATATGTTTTACTGGTGATATTAACTTTTGGTTAAGATGGTGTCTGCTAATTTTCTCCATTGTAGAGTCATTCTTCCCTTTGTAATTAATAAGTATCTTGGGGGAGGTACTTTGAGACTATGCGAGTATCCTGTTTCTTCTCAAAGATTTTTTGGTTTAAAAAATTTTTTTATTGTGGTAAGATGCACTTAAAATTGAACATTTTAATGATTTTTAGGTGTACTGTGGCATTAAGTACATTCACATTGTTGTGCAACTATCAGCACCATCCTTTTCTAGAAGTGAAACTTACCTTCTCCAGCTGAAACTCTGGATCTATCAAACACCATCTTCCTCTTCCCTGGCAACCACCATCCTACCTTACTTCTCCATGAATTTGCCTACTGTAGGAACCTCATATAAGAGAAATCATGCAGCATTTTTCTCAAAGTTCTGCCCGCTTATTTTAGCAACCGTTGACAGATCTTGCCTACAATTTTTATTATGTTCTAATGGTGATTTTCCATTTTCCATTCCTTCTGTTCATCTGCTTTTGAAAGCAGTGAAATCTTCCTTTGATTCACTGAAAGGACAACCAGTCAAGTTTACTCTAACTCTTGAAGAGAATTAGCAGAGAGTCGTTTAAACTGCTGTTTTCTGGGAGAAAGGAGTAGGCCTATTCCAGGCTTGCGCATCAGAACCAGTTACATAATGTACAGGGTACGAGGTTTAATGAAAATGTGGGGCCCCCTTGTTTAAGAATTTCAAGATGGTGACCGTAGAGCAGTAAACCAGCTGCAAAGCCCTTCTGGGCCTTATACTACTGCACACCCGTGAAGCCAACCCTCCTGTGCAATTTCCCTAGCTTCTTAGGACCATTCACCTACTTGCTCAGCCTGCAGGATCCTAAGGACATGCAGCTGTGTCTGAGGGTTGGCCATCTCTAGAAATCTCAAGGAGACCCCCCTCCACTCTGTCATTCCCAAGGCAAGCAGGAACGTAAGATTATTCTTATTCTGTGTAAGTTTTTATTTCCCAGCTCCATTCAGATGGGAAAGAGACTCAGTGCCCCTCTTTAACTGGCCCATCACTAGACTAACTACAGTCCCCATCTAGGCTTCTAGTCTGAGAAATCCCAGAGCAGAAATCCCACACGCTCCCACACTCTTACCACAATGGAGGTCAGATCCTCACTCTCAAAGCGGCTGATAGCCTGGTCCAAGGATTTATACATGGCAGCAGAGATGCGCTGGGTAATGAGTCTGTTCAGGTCAATTGATCTACCCAACAGCTGGATGAAGAGAGAGAGAGAAAAATTACTTAAAATTCACACTGGCCAGGTGCAGTGGCTCATGCCTGTAATCCCAGCACTTTGGGGGACGAAGGTGGGAGTGAGACTGCTAGGTGGGAGGGGTTTCCTGGAGAAACTCCAACCAGCCTGTCCATTGAGGTGGAGGCTCAGGAAGTTTATGATGTTTCCAGCAGGGAGGAGTCCAGCCCCTCCTCTTCCTGTGTGGAACCTGGGATTCCAACGGCCTGTCAGGAAGCTCTCTAGCTAAGGGACTCTGGCCTTGTGAGAGTCCCTGTTTCCTCCCCCTTTTTGTTTCCCTTTTCACCCAATAAAACCCTGCTTTACCCACCCTTTAAACAGTCTGCAAGCCTAAGTTTTCATGGTCATGGGACAGACAAGAACCCCATCTTTAGCTGAAATGAGAAAAAGTCCTGCAACAGGAGGATAGCTTGAGCCCAGGAGTTTGACACCAGCATGGGCAACATAGTGAGACCCTATCTCTACAAAAAATAAAAAATATTAGCCAGGTGTGGTGGTGTACATCTGTAGTCCTAGCTAATTGGGAGGCTGGAGGTGGGAAGACAGCTTGAGCCCAAGAGTTTGCGGCTGCAGTGAGCCATGATTGCATCACTGCACTACAGCCTGAGTGACAGAGAGAGACCCTGTGTCTCAAAAACAAATAAATAAAGGTTCTCACTGACACCTGACAAGTATGTGCATGCACTGATAGGAAACTGGATTAAAATTACAAAGGACATAACTGGGACAAATGGGAACTGTATTTAGAAAGCAGTATTGTTAAATTTCCTGAGTATCATCATTCTATTCTGTTTTTATAAGAGAATGTCCTTGTTCTTAGGAGATACAGGCTGAAGCATTCAGGGGTGAAATGTCATGATTTGGCAAATTAATCTCTCAAATGGTTAAGAACAAAAGTATGTATATTCATCATACACACACAAACATACACACTGTATAAGTGCTAGAGAGAGCATACATACATGAGAGAGAGAATGTGAACTAAATATGGTAAAACATAAATAATTGCAAACCTGGCTACGGGATAATAAGTGTTCATCGTATTATTCTTTCAACTTCCCTGTAGGCTTGAAACACAGGAAGTTTAGGAAAAATACGATTCACTCAGGCTATGGGAAGAGGTTCAGGATAGGCTCTGGCTTCCCATAAATGTTTCTGCTGACATCCTAAATTTAGCCCTGAGGTGCTTCCTGCATCTTTCCTGTGCTCAATTCAGTCACCAGGGCACAGCAGCCGACTCAGCAAGGGCCCACTTCGTGCCTTCATGAGGGAAAATTTAAAAGCAAGAGGATGACGGTCTGATTACAGGATGGAAAATATAGCTTAAGGTACTTTCCACTGGGGTACATGCGGACATTACTGCAGCTGCTATGTAGATAGCAATGAACATTTGTCGAGTACCTGCTGTGTCCACAGCACTTTGCTAAGTGTCAAATGATTATTCTTAACTATTTTATTTTTCAGCTTCTCTTTTAGCATAAATTTTCTACCAACTGACTAGGGCCCCTTAGAGCCATCTTATGCACACATAAAGCCCTCAGTATTTAATATCCTGTGGCTAATTCTGGCTGCATTGTAACTGATAGCAGTAATCTTCTGAGAGGTTGAAAGAAAAGCTCTCATTGAGCCCCTGCTGTTGACAGAAGTACAAATTCTATTCCCTGCCCCTCCCCGCCCCGTTTAAGGAGTCTCCATTTCCTTGGATTTCTCATCGCAATGGGAATGTCCAGGGTTTCTGAGATGAATTCTTTCCTTTTCACCTCTGGCATGGGCTTAGGCTCAGCCCGGCCCTTTCACAAAGATCAGGACCACATAATAAGCACACAGACATCACAGCATAAAGGCCATTTTGCCACCCACTTGGCCAACAGCAGGGCTCTAGGAGGAGGGCTCGCCATCTGCTGGGGCATCTCTTATGCTGTCTGTCTGCCTCACATTAACATTGTTAAGTGGGGATGTTTCGCAGTTCCCAGCAACATTTCCTCTATATCTAGGGTCAAATGTTAATAGAAACCAACTCTGCACACACAAAAAAACCAATTTCTACCGTGGATTTGCCCTGACATGCTTTCGTTTCAAAGGTGCCACTGTCTTCCTCACTTAGACTGGCACCTGGGCCCTGTTCAGGGACAGATTTACCCATCTCTGAGTGGCATCCCAACCGGAAAAAGTGGGCTGCAGCTTATGATGAGAAGACAAAGGCTTTGGTTGCCATAACTTGTCAGAGGTCAGCTATAGACGGGTGGAGAAGCCCAGAACCTGAGCCAAAGGAAGCCCAATGCCTCTTTATTGTTTATGAGATCCTGAGGCTGTGCTACACCCAGGCTCAGAAATCCACAGTGGCAACATGCTGGGAAGACAGTACCCACGCCTGATTCCTGATCTCTAGGCTGACTTCACAGCTGCTCTCTCCTGCCCCTTCCATCTCCATGGTGGCTTCCGCTCCCCATACCTGGACGTGTCTCTGTTTCAGCAGTGTTTCATAGCGATTGGACGGTGGATAAGGAATGATGACACCATAATTCTTACACTCAGCTCGAAAACGTTTATCCAACAGGACACTGGAAGGAATAAAAGTGAAACAAGGCCAGTAAACAGACAGTGAATGACTCTCAATTGCTCAGATACTTCTCTTTCAAATCATAGAATCTACCCACAGAGCACTATCTTATATATGTTAAGCAAAATGGTTTTCTGCTCTAGATAAGTTACTTCAAATTTCTTTTCAGTCACAGAAATTTCTTTTCAATATGTGAAACAGAGTTTCTAAGTTAAAGATGGGCAACACTAAACTTGAGCCACTTTCCTCTTTTATTCATTTACCACAAAAGCAACTGAGTGCTTGCTTGGTGTATCCCAGGAAACATTCTGGGTACTGGGAATACAAAGTGTCTGTCCTCATGGAGCTCATATTCGAATGAGGAAAGACTGATAAACACAAACAGAGGAACGAAATAATTTCAGAATATAGGTAATAGTTGCATAGTGTTTATTATTTCCCAGACACTTTAAACACACACATACAAACACACGTCATTTTAAATCTCTCCACAATCTTATGAGCTGGGAGTGTTACCATCTTTCACACTGAGGCATGGATTGCAGACGAGCAAGTGCTTTAAAAATAAGAAAATGGGATCATTTGGAGTTAGGAAGTCAGGCAAAGTCTCTCTAAAGAAGTTTTGCTAAATGGAAACCTGAATAATAAAATCGGAAAGATCTAGGGGAGCACTGTCATTGACACCATAAGCTTGTGTTACGTTTGAGAAAAGGAAAGATGGCCAGTGTGGATAAAGTATAGTGCAGGTTGCACAGCATGGTGCAAAATGAATTTATAACATTAGACCAGGGCCAAACAGATCTTAGTAAAGAGGCTAGGTGTATTCTAGACATAACTAAAAGCCACCTAAAGGTTTTATGCAAGAAAGAGACATCATCTAAATCTACACTGTCCAAAGTAGTAGCCACCAGCCACATGTGCCTACTGAACACTTGAGATGTGTCTGGTCCAAATTGAGATGGGCTGTAAAACATAGGATTTTGAGGACTTAGAAGAAAAGAATGAAAAATCTCTAATAACTCCTATATTGAGTATATGTCAAAATTATAATGTTTTGGATATGTGGGGTTAAATATATTATTAAAATTAATTTCATCTGCTTCTTTTTCCTTTTTAAAATACCTCTACTAAAAAATTTAAAATAACATTTCTGGCTGACGTTTGTGGCCGTGTGGCATTTCGAATGAACAGGACTGACCTAGCTCATGGTTTTCCTGCTGGGCTTTCTCCGAATCTCTCAACCTCCTCAACTTACCACACTTTAAAAAATCACTGATCTTACAGGGAAGGGTGTAGATAAAAGCCCGTAAGTTAGACAAAGGAAGACCCAGGGTTCGACATGCCTGAGTCTGTTTCTATAGATGATGGAACAGTGTATTTGGAATCAGAATTGTCTTACAGAAGCCAGAAACCCAACTCACTGTTAGAACCACATCCCATTCAATCCAAAGACGCCTATTGACTACTTTGTGAAAGGCTGTGTTCTCTGCTTTCCATGAAATCCTACATGCATGCTTTCTATACTCTCCAGCCTTTAAGAGTCGCATTACTTAATGCACATCCTATGTTAACAGAAACTTGTGTGTACTGCACATCAACTCCTATTTGAAATATATCACGGCTACTTTGGCTGTTAAAAGCAAAATGAAGCAAATCCTTTTCATAGAGAAATTATTAAAGTAAGGCACTATCCTTGAAATTACTGGTTAGTATGTTTGGATTTCCAATAAGAATGGAAATACCTATATATAAATTTGAGGTTTTCCTTGATCAGTGCTGTTACAGGTTCTTAAAAACCAAGAACTCACGAGGGTTTGAACCAACATATAGTGGCAATACCAAGGAGCCTCTAAGCCTGACACATCTCTGATCCAGACTTCTTCACTGGCCTCCTGTCTGGTTTGCACACACCCATTCTTCTCCAATTCATTCTCCGTACATTTATATTTTTAAGAGAGTAAACTTTCACAAGTAAATAAAAATCGAATCGGGTCACTGTTGTACTTTCGAAACCATTCGGAGACATTCCACTCCTGGGAGAAACGGCTACAAAGCCGGCGTGCTCTGGCCCTGCCCACCTCCCGAGCCTTAGCAGGCAGCCTGCCCCCTCTAGTGGTGGTGAAGAGACACTGACATGCATTAATCCACAGGAATCTTCCCCACAGCCCTGTGAGGTTGGCAGGCTGTTATCTTTATACTCCCGCCACAGGGATCTTGCACAAGCAGTTCCTTTTGCCTGCAACTTCCTGCCGCATCCTTCACCTCCTTTTACTTTCTTCACTCCTACCAACTTCAGATAAGAACTCAGATGCCACTTCCGCAAGATAGCCTTTCTAGTTCCCCACCCCCAAAGGTTTAACCGTTGTACGTTCCCATGAGCTTTTCCCTCACAGACAGCATGTAACCTCCTTGTCACTGTGCACTCATCGGCTTTTAGTCAACGTCCGTCTTTCCTGCTAGACTGCAGTCTGTGTGAGGTGAGCCCTCCATCTGCTTAGTTTCCTTTCCACTCTATTTCAGCACCCAGTCTGGGCCTGTGGAATGGCTCTGTTTTCCTCACGGGCTAAAGAAGACAGGAGGTTTCTCAACAGAAAAATCACATCTTCCAGGTGGCAGTCTTAAGAGATTGCTACTCACAGCTCTGGGGCTTTCCTACCTGCCGGCCATGGCTTTGTAGTAAGCAAAGATCTGGTCTGCCAGCTTGTAGACAAACTGATCAAAACATAGGTTCACCTGGTGGAGAGGAAGCAGGAAACATCACTGGCGCCCGTTCAGCTTAATCACAGAAACTGAGCCAACTGAAAGAGGGCAGTCGGGCAGGACTGCCCAAAGTGCATTCTGGGGAAAGACACTTTGAAGGGGAAAAAGAAGATTCTGTGGCTAAGTTTGGGAGGTTTGGTACCTTGCTCTCAGGGTCCTCAGTCAGTCAACAGACAAGGCAAAGTTCAAAAAGGAACCAACCTCCCCACGGCCACCCTCCTCAGCTGTTTTGAGGCTGCCTGCCTGGAGGGATGCAACGAACAGACCGTCAGAACCCGTCAGTGCTCAAATTTGTCTGCTAACTCAGCAGCCTCCCCATCTATCTCTTCTGATAGACGTTATTTTTCATTGTATTTTACTTTGTTTTGCAATTTTTTTTTTCCTTTGAGACAGAGTCTTGCTCTGTCGCCCAGGCTGGAGTGCAATGGCACAATCTCGGCTCACTGCAAGCCCCGCCTCCCAGGTTCACACCATTCTCCTGCCTCAGCCTCCCAAGCAGCTGGGACTACAGGCACCCACCACCATGCCCAGCTAATTTTCTGTTTTTTTTTTTTTTTTTTTTTTTGAGACGGAGTCTTGCTCTGTCGCCCAGGCTGGAGTGCAGTGGCCGGATCTCAGCTCACTGCAAGCTCCGCCTCCCAGGTTCACACCATTCTCCTGCCTCAGCCTCCCAAGTAGCTGGGACTACAGGCGCCCGCCACCTCGCCCGGCTAGTTTTTTGTATTTTTTAGTAGAGACGGGGTTTCACCGTGTTAGCCAGGATGGTCTCGATCTCCTGACCTCGTGATCCGCCCGTCTCGGCCTCCCAAAGTGCTGGGATTACAGGCTTGAGCCCCCGCGCCCGGCCTTTTTTTTTTTTTAAGACAGAGACTCACTCGACAAGTCACCTAGGCTGGAGTGCAGTGGTGTGATCTCGGCTCACTGCAACCTCCACTTCCTGGGTTCAAGCGATTCTCCTGCTTCAGCCTCCCAAGTAGCTGGGATTACAGG